>NW_015440986.1:156734-158477 GCF_000150705.2 Paracoccidioides lutzii | reverse complement strand
TTATTTATATACTAATTGATATTTTTGATTTAATTATTTCAATAGTATTTTATCTTCACTAGCAAATATAACTTTCTTTTTTCAGAATGTACTGTTGATGATTACTTATAAATCTTCTATAGAACATATATTTGAAAAGTAGAATCTTTTTCAATTGATATTACTAAAAACTTTTTAAAATATAAAAGTTTATTTTTTAGCTCTTAGTGCTATTTTTCTCATTATATATTCTTATATCATAATCTCAGTGATTTTACCTTTCTGTTCCTTATCTTAACTTTATCAAAAATATATATCTCTGTGTCTAAAGTCTTGATATCAATAAATTTTTTGATAATTTTTGAATTTAATTTTTTTATGTTAAGAAATAATTACATCTAAGTGCTTTTACTATTTTTTTGAATCTCTAACTAACTCAGTATATCTACTAGTATATTCTGACACTTAGACTGATATTAAATTAGAAAGTAGAATCAGAAGAGAAATTCTGCTCAGTGTATTTATCAGACATTGAGATTCTTAATTGTCATAAAGTACTTAATAATATGATAATTAGTCAAGATATTAAATTTCTCTATTCTTTGAAGATCTCTTAGCTTAGCATATCATTTTATTAATGCTCTCATAATTATTAGTATCTTTTTATCATAAATTATATAGTAGTTTTCTCTGCTTCACTTATTGAAGCTGAGTAGAAAATAACTGAATATTACTATATATTCTCACGTAACTAAAATAGAATATCAGCTATAATATATTTAAAGGATTCATCTTCACTTATATTTCTTAATTTAAGTTATAATAATAGAGCAATAGAGCTTTAGATAGAACTCTCTTTATTTGATTAAAAATATATTGATAGATCTTATTTCATTCAAAGATTGATTTTTTTAAATAAGCTTAAACAGTGATTTCATAATCTAATAGTATTTCTTGATAAAATACTGATAGAAGTTACACAATATCAAGAAAAATTAAACTTTTTTAACTGTATTAGATACTGTTTATCTTAATATCATTGTAATTTTTTCTAAGTCTACTTTAATTTCTTGATCAATGATAATAAATTTTAAATACTTTATTTATTAAATATGAAACTTTTATTTTAAGATACCTATCTATAGTTTAACTTTTCACAATCTAGTTAACATCTTCTTGATATAGTTTTTATATTTTTTTAAGATTTTACTGTATATAAATATATTATTTACAAAAGCAGTTATAAACTGATTCAAGTAGTTAAAGAAAATAGTATTAATAAAGTATTAAAAAATTATCAGATTATTGCTTAGATCAAAGAGTACAATTTTATACTTGTAAATCTCATAATATATTCTAAAAATAGTTAGATCTTTAGTCTTAGAGTGTATATATATTTAAAGAAAACTTTAATAAATATTTAATTTGATAAAGAACTTAGTCTCATTTAATCACTCTATGAGCTTATCAACTAAAGAAATTGAATGTTAATTCTTCTTTAATATTGTGTTAAGCTGATAATAATTTATATAGAACTTTAGTTTACTTACTGTATAATCTATAAAAATTGAAGTTATAAATAATAAAATAACTGATAAAATAAAACTCTTTTATAGATTGATCTTAAGATACTGTTTAATCATTTCCAGTTTTTTTAAACTCATTCAGTATAATGATATATGACTGAATAGCTTTATTTGAATTAGGTTTTTTTCTAAGTTAATTTTATAGTTATTCCTCTTTTATATAGTATGATTGATCAGA
>NW_015440986.1:154579-156475 GCF_000150705.2 Paracoccidioides lutzii | reverse complement strand
AAAGACCTTTAACTTCTTACTTCTCTTATGATAATAAAAGATTATACTCTTAATAAATATCATTCTTTGTTGCTTATTTAATTTATTTTTTCATTAAGCTCTCATAGATTTTTCAATAATTTCTTATTTGAATTTCTTATAAATAAATCTATTTCAGTAATTTATATTTTATTGATACTCTGACTTTACTACTGATCTTTTTAAAATCTTTTTTGAAATTATTACATTGTATTCTTCTGATATTTTATTCTCAGTTATTCACATGTTTGATTCAACTAGATGTTAATTTTTCATATTAAGTTATATTTTTTACTTTATCAGTTATAACTACTTTAGAATTATATTGATGCTTTTCAGATCTATTATTAGTATTGATGTATTAAAAAATCTTCATTTATTTACTCATAAATGTAGAGAGATGACTTTTGTGATTGAAGTTCCTCTCTGATTATTAAATTATATTATCTGATAATCTTTTATCAACTTTTCAGAGTTTATATTTAAAACTTTAACACACCTTTATACAAAGCTTATATTGGTAAAAATATAATAATTTACTTCAGAATTCATTAGTACTCTTGTAAAAATAATATATTTATTAAAAGTTACTTTGATATATATAGTAAAAGAATTTTCACTTATTAACAGATTTATATTTAAAGTTTTTAATATAATTATTTTATCTGAGAAAGGGATTTCTCTCAGATTTAATCTTTTTTCAACTTAATAATAATAGTTTTAGTATTTATTTTATTCAATTTTGCTTGTGTAACTAATTTTACACTATATGATTTTTGCTTTAATAATTGAAGCATTTTATATTTTTTTTTAATTTTTATTTTTTAGTCTATTTTTAGTTATTTATATTGATATGATTGATGTTAATTTGTGATTTTGAGTTGAGAAAGTTCTTTTATAATTGTTTTGAATTGTAGAAGTTTCTTTACAGTTGAGTAATCATCAGTTGTTTTGACTAAACATGTTTTTAATATAATGAGCTGTCTTGACACATATCTTTTAAATTTTATAAAAGATGCTACAATTGATGCAGATTATTGTAATTATATATTGCAGATCAAAGAAAATATTATAAAGAAAGTCTGCTTTATAATCTTTCTTATGAATTTAAGCTTTACTCAATAGATATAAAAACTTAATTATAAATATATAGTAGTTGTCTTCATTTCTCATTATTAGTTATTAATATTTCATCCTTGTATTTTCAAGCTTATTAACATTTTTATATATTTTTTATAGATATTTAAATACTTTTTCGGCTGTTTTAAACTTCTCAGAATGATTTTTTTTATTCTTGAAACTAAATATCTAATAGCTTTATTATTAATTTAGTTTTTAATACAAACAATATAATTTTTTTCAATTAAAAAGTGATCTGCATTGATAGCTAACTTGTATTTCATTCAGAAAAGTCAGTTTTCAAATATCAGATCTTTCTTATTGATAAAATACTTAGAATTATTGAGTTTAACTAATCATTATATTTATTAAATATTTATTAGTTTGATTTGAGAGATTAAAGAGTTCACAGTTTACTATAATATATTTTATTTCTTTTTCAAGCTATTTACTTGCTGGTTAAGTTTACTTATTTGTCCTTTTTACTCATATTATTTTACTTTTATCCTTTCTAGAGTGTTTTTTATCTCATTTATAAAACTAGTAATCTTTTGATATATTTAATCTGAATTCTTATCAATTGTCACAAGAAAATTAATTTTTTAATATAAAATTCCTTAACTTCATATTTCTATCAATCAAAGTCATCATATTTCAGTCTGATTTTTATAGATTGTCAGATTCTCTAACTGCTTTTGATATATTAGCAGTTTTCTCAGAGATTCAAAAATGAAAATAGATAAGAATTTTCAAAGATTT
>NW_015440986.1:13698-154569 GCF_000150705.2 Paracoccidioides lutzii | reverse complement strand
AAGAGCAAGAAAAATGTTTAATTTTAGTATTATATTATAACTTCAATCTAAATATAGATAAACAGATGTTTAATTGTTAACTAAATAAACTATATAAGTGAATACTAAAATAATTTCTAAAAGGTAAGTTCAGAGAAAATTTTGTTTATATAGCTTTTTTTTCTTAGTACAGTTCTTAGACAATTGCTATATTATGTTATTTGTATGTAAGGTAATTATGAGATTGACTACTATGTCATTGTCTAGATAGTTGCAATTTCTGATCATTTTAGCCTGTGAAGATTACACTATTGAGAAGATTGAATATAAACTTATTTTACATCATTACCATAGTAATACTTATTAATAAGTTTAAATTTTTATTTAATAATAGAGTTTATTATAATTTATATTTTTCATATTTAAAGTTAATAGTTAATATTTAATCATAGTACATATTTTATATAGTTGAGAAGATAATATTTTCTTTAAATTTTTATAGTTTTTATTTTAATCTAGAAAATTTTCTATATTTATATCTTTTTTAGATATATATATAAAATATAAAGTAAATACTTTTATTTAAATTGAATGATTTGCATTTATTATAATAATTTTTAAAAGATAATTTATATATTTTTTATCAAATCTAATAACTAATAGTGGATTTTATATTTTTATTTTCATAGCTTTAATAGAAAATATTTTAAAAGCATTTAAAATTCTTCTTAAAGCTTTATTTTAAAATAATTAAAAATAGTTTATATGTTAGACTTAGTGCTGAGGCTAGGTTTATCCCTATCATGTGATCACACCTCACATAGAATCTAGTGGATCAGCTGTGACCCAGTCACATGATCATGTGAGCTGTTTTGTGTAGCGGCGCCCGCCTGGGTGGCGCTGCCCTAACGACCGCCCCGCTCACACGTGATTGCTTGTATGTAATATAGCAATAACCTAGCTAGCTCCTCTGAATAAAAGGTTCAATCATCCCACAGGTTATAGCTCAGATAGCTGATTTATAACAAAAATTGTGTTAAGAACAGCTGTGTACATGTCTGAATGAGTTCATCCTCTGATCTAATGACTGAACTATCTACTTCTTTAACAGAGAGAAAGTGATCTTTACAATCACATTCTAGAGCTGTTGGAGTATTCTCATCACTAGATGAGAACAAAGAATTAGAAGGCCTGGAGCAGGAATCAAGTTCAAACTGCATCATGAATGCATCAAGTCATGAGTCTGATGAAACATCTGCTTCTGAGTCTATACATGAATCCACAGCAGCTAGTGAAGGAACTTCAAGTCCTCAGTATCAAATATCTACTCCTAACACAAGTGACATGATTACAATGAGTATAGCAGATTTGTTGATCTTTTGTCAACAAATGACACATCAGAACACTTTAAATATCAACAATGATACACCTGCAGATGATTTCAAATCTCAGATCTGTGAATATCAAAAGAATGTCCAAAGAGTTATAGATACTAAGACTGTAACTATATTCAATAACACTAATTATCAAACCTGGTGAATAGAAATTCTTGCAGATGCTGAAGTCATTAGTGGAACTGACATTCTAATCAAGATTCAACATGTCTATCCAGATGATATTAGTCAAAACATGTGATGCTGAAAAATGAAATATTTGAATCAAAGCACTCTATTGACATATGTTGCAATTCTTATTGAGGTCTGTATATACAATCATTAGAGTTTTGGAACTCAACAACACTACTGCATTATGGAAAAAGATTGATGTTGAATATGCAGTGTCTTTGACAGAAGAATGTCTCAATGTCATAAAGAAGCTGACTACTCTACATGTCAACAATGATTATTTGATATTTCAAAGAGGATTCTGCTACTTAGTTACACATTATAAGAAACTGATGAACAACTCAGAGGACTTCTATCATGATCTTTTCCTTATTGATTTGAAAAAACATCAAAAGTCTTTTGTTAAAACATGTTTGAATGATTTCTACATCACTGACCAGGACTCTATTAAAAATAATGATATTGATAATCTCATGAAGCAGTTAATGAATTGTATGAGCAAGTTTAATGAATGTCTCAAACCTTCATGAGTCAATGTGGCTATCTTCTTCATGTCAAACTTCAACTTGTCTGATACTATAAATTTAAATAGTTTCAAATGTAAGATCTGCCACTCAAATCAGCACATTAAGGATTCTTGTTGATGATTACACCCTGAACTTGCCACTAAAGAATGGAGGAAGACAAATAAGGATAATATTGTCAAGTTCATAGAAAATAGCAACATCAGCAGTCATAATAAATGAAAGGACAAAAAGAAGAATAAAAATGATAAAAAGAATGAATCTTCTGATCTTCTAGCAACATAATTTACTGCTGTCAATGCTGCAATTGCTCTGTCAGCAATCACTGATATTATCTTCAAGTCTTGGTTTCTTGACACATGTGCAAGTTTTCATATGACAGGAGAAAAGCAGTCTATTATTCAATGAAAAATCTATAACAGCAACCTTAAGGTTCATACAGCAGATGGCAGATATGATCATGTCAAAGAGATTGGGAATCTCATTCTAGAATTTGATGAAGGGGATATATTTATATGTGATGTTTATTATGTTTCAAATCTTACTGTCAACTTAGTGTCTTTTGCTAAGTTGAAGAACTAGGGTTTTTGATATGAACTTTCAAATTCAAACACCCTGTCCTATTTCATCATCAAGGTCTTCAATAGTGTTATTTTCACTGTGATTCACACAGCTCAGAGTTTGATTTATAAAATAGTTGAAAGGATGTTGGAAGTTGATACTCATCATGAGTTAAAAGTGATCTATTTCACAGCAAAATCACATATATACAATAATGATTATGCTAAGGCCTTGACCATCACTGGTGACAACAATCCTGTCAATGCTTAACTCCAACCTCAAGAATCACCTAGAGTTATGAAAACACTTGCTGAGTGGCATGTTGACCTGAGGCATATATACGTGGGAGTCATTATAGCTTTGACAAAGAATCCACTATCTGATATCTGCATCAAGGGCCTCAAGACTAATTTCTTCTGTGACACCTGTGTCAAAGCAGATATGACACATAAATACTCAATCACCCCTATGCCACAGGCTGTAAGGCCAATAAAATGAATTCATATTAATCTGATAAGTGGTGACTGCACATTGAGCAATACAGACAATCATTTTATAGAATCTCACCAAGGCACAAAATATTTCATGTTAATCACAGATGACATAATATGATTCAGATGAATCTATTTCCTACATAGCAAAGACCAAGCATTTGATTATTATTTTTATTGAGTTAAGTTCATTAAGAACCTCAGTTTTTCAGCCTCTGCCTACATTAGGACAGATGTAGATGAGGTTTTTCAATTGCAAAAGATGACAACATTAATGATTGCTGACAGCACAGTGTGGGAATCAACTACTTCTCAATCATCTCATCAAGATGATGTATCTGAATATGGCATCTACATTATTATGACGTGAGCCAGAGCAATCATTATAGAAAAGAAAATTCTAAAGAAGTTCTGAGCAGATGTTCTAGAAACAGTTGTTTTAATCATGAATAATACACCCACATCTACAATCTTATATAATGAGAAGTATTAGCCTGTAATCGTAAATGGTGACAGCAAAGAGTCCACTCATAGTCCTCATACAATTCCTTTTTCAGCATTGACAAATATGCTACTGCAGATTACCCACTTCTGTGAGCTTGAATCTAATATTTTTATCCACCTTCATGGATTGCAGAAGCTGGTGAATAAGCTGTTCACTCAGACTGAATTGTGCAAACTTATTGAATTCTGTGGCCAGTCAATCTATCACATGTGGAGTCCTACCTTTGATAAGATTTTTGATATGTCTGATGTGGTTTTCCCTACAAAAGTGCAGGAAATACAAAAGAATTCTACCACTACTACAACAATTGAAGTTGAAAACACCCTGACCCCTATTATCTATTTGATAGAGGATGATTCTGAAGTTCCTGATTTTTCAGAACTACACATTCCATAGATGAGGCCTATGAAAGCCTTCATGATGTACACACTTTCCTCAATTACAAGCAGCTTGCTAAAAAGCTTCAAGAATGCAATTAATCATTCACAGGTGAGATCATATTGAAGGAAATCTATATATTATAAAATTGACAATCTTAAACATCAGAAGACTTGAACATTAATTTCATATTCTGATGTCCTTCATGATGAGCTAGTAGCACCTGGCCACTGGGTCTTTGTTGAAAAGGACTGCCTCAGTGACCTCAATGCTGATGAAGATGACATATTGTAAAAGTTCAGACGAGTAATTTGTGACAATTGACTCAAAAAGAGAACACACCAAGAAACATATACCTCTGTAGTTACAGATATCATGAATCACATATTGTTTATGATCACTGCAAAACATGGTTAGACCCTATGGCAGGTGAATATAGTGATGGCATACTTACACAGAAGACTTGGAAAAACAGTCTATATGAGACAATCTACTGGCTTTGAAGAAGGAGCTCCACACATGCTTGTTTGTGCAATTGAAGGATCTATATGAGTTGGATTCAGCTGTCAAAATATAATATAATTACTTGACAGCTCTGCTACAGGAGAATAGCTTTATCTCAAGTCTTTATGATCTTACCCTTTGGCAGCATTCAGCCTGAAAACACCTATATATGACCATATACATTGATGATCTTCATATTTTTGCAGACGCCCTGAAGGATACTGATTGGCTAGTTGATGTTCTACACCAGAAGCTTGAGATCAAAGATTTGAATGAACTCACAAAATATCTAGACATGAAAGTAAAATATATAAATGACAGTATCAAATTGACCCTCCAACATTATATTGATTGATTGGTAGAAGATTTCTACCTGGGTGATGCAACTACTGTCTGAATACTCATGGATGAGAGTCTATATTTGGATGACTTCTCTATTCCTAAAAAAGAGGCTGATTTTACAAAACAGTAATTTCAACACAGTGTTGACTGCTTGCAGTATTTGGCAATTAAACTGCAGCCAGATATCATCTGCACAGCTTCCCTATTAGTACAGAAGAATGTCACTCCTACCTCTAAGACATGAAAAACCTTATTACATATCATTCAATATTTGAAAGACACGCGTGAAATCAGCATATTTTACACGAAGGATGATGATGATGAAGGACCTGAGAATGAGTTCCTGAACATGGCATATATGTCAGTTGGATACACAGATTCCGACTGGGCTGGCCTATTGAATGGTGATTGGAATTCTATATCTGATTATGTTTTTATGCTTGCCAGCACATCAATTTCATGGTGATCAAGCAAGCAGCTGTGCATCTCTTTGAGTTCCAATGAGACTGAATATGTGGCATTGAGTGAGGCTGTATGTGAAGCAATGTGGTTAAGAAGCATGATGATGGATCTAAGCTTTATAGTAGATGACCCTTTATCAATCAAGACAGATAATAAAGGTGTGATCAATCTAATCACTGTAGTCGCAATCACTGCTAGAAGCAAGTATATTGACACACAATTTCATTATACCTGTAGCCAATTGAACAATGGCATTATCTCAATTGAATACATCTCAACTGAAGAAATGGCAGCAGATGGATTGACTAAACCTCTGAACACAGTGGCATTTCAATAATTCTTTGATTTACTTGATTTTACAGGCAGAAAAGGCAGAAATATCAAAACTTAATATATGTAGCATGATTTGAATGAATTTGAGGATGACATAGTTAGTTTTTTCTTTTTCACATATGGCATTTGAGATCCTGCATGGTGATATGAGGAAGGGTGTAGCAGTACCTGTCTGGATGGCGCTGCCCTAACAACTGCCCCACTCACACGTGATCACTTGTATGTAATATAGCAATAACTTAGCTAGCTTCTCTGAATAGAAGGTTCAACCATCTCACATTTTGTGATTCAGTTATATAATCACATGGGCTGTTTATAATCTGAGCAGACTCTGATATTTTTTTTTCTCATTAATGATAGTATTTTGTTATATAGCAGTTAGCAACACAGAGAGCTTTGTTCTTATGCATTTTGCATTCACTTCTTAATATAATATTAAAATTTCTCTTACCTTTCCACTCAGGTTTTAGTAAAAAAATAAAAAATTTAAGTGTTTCAATTAAATTAAAATCTGCTAGTTGAAAGTCTTACAATATGTCAGATCAACTGTCAAAGACAACAGCTCAATTCAATATCAAATAGCCACTGCAGGCTCTCAATCTCTTAAAAGAGGTCAAAAGAACTGATAATACATTCTAACAAGATTAATTGATCAATTATGTATTTCAGTTAAGAAATTCAGAGAGATAATTTACTTAGACAAGAATCATGTCTACAATAAGTTAGCAGTAATCTTTGACAGCATTTTTGATAATGAGAAGGTACTGAGAAACACAATTACATGTCTGTAAATGAAATAAAATGATGCTGCAGCTCAACAGTTATCAAACAGAGTTAAATTAATGAGTTTATAATAGAATATGATGAGCTTAGTTACATTTTAATTCAAATGATAATTAGCAATCAAGCAATAGATCAAGATACTATCTTCTCAGAGAACATAAGAAAATTCATCAAGATTAATGATTTAAAATATCTCACTGATAATAAAAAGTCAAAATTGAAGTACTAACTCTTCTGCATGAGAAATAACTTTTAAAAGAATATCAATCACTACTCTACAGAACATATGAAGATTGTATACATTGAGAATCAGACAGATGAAAATACAGTATATCATATTATATCTCATATGAAAGAGAATCACTCTGAGTGATATCAGACTGCAGAGGAGATATTTAAACATCTCAAGTCAATATATGAGAATGTTAACAAGCTGCAAAATGTTAAAAAAGAGTATTATAAGCTGATTATATGTAATGAAAATAATTATTATAAATTTATCACAAAATTCTTATATTTAATGAGTAAGATCAAGATTATCAAGAAGAACTACAAGATAAACCCTTATTGACAAGCTGTTCTTTAATCTTCAGAGGATGATAGCAGTAGTCAATGCAATCACAAATACATATGCTGAGTTTCAGAAGATCTGTACTTAGACAGCTCACATTTCTCAGACAATCAATATCATTCAGAAGTCAAAAAGCTTGCAGAGAAATGAATTTAATACTTTCAAGTAAAATATTTTATGGACCTTCAACAATCAAACTCCCTTTAGTATCTCTGCTACAAAATCCTTTATCATGAAGAAAACTGTGAGCATTCATTCAGACATTCAGTATTACTACTGCAAGAAGAAAAATCATATTACAAAAAACTGTCTCATGAAATAGAAATTTCAACAGATAATTACTGAGCTCACAGAGAATGATGCTTTTGAGCCTTCAGTGAATTTAAGAAAAGAGTAAGTCTGAAAGAAGACTTCACCTCAGGTAGTTCAATAGTCTGTAAGAAGTTTGATATGGAGAACTTGATTGAGAGAAAAAGTTTTAATATATCAATCAAGTTAATTTATAATGAAATTGCTACTTCTACAAATTCTCTTGCTGATACTGAAGTAAATGATGTAAATTTTATTGATATCTAATATGCTATAGAATTAGTGAGATTCTTCAATAAGAAGTTTCAAGAACTCTTATTCAAATGCTGCATAAAGAGATACAATGATGTCTCTAATGAGGTGATAAATCATACATTGACTTTAAACCTCTGAATAGATGACTGGAGATTTTAGAATATTCTTCTGCTGATAACAGACCTAGATCAGCACTCTGTCATCCTGGAACAAAAGTGATTAGCAGCACAGGATATATAGCTTAATGTTAAAAATCAACACTTGATTTGACTAAGTAAATGATGTATCCCTGAATAAATGGCAGAGCTGATATTGAAGATAGTACTTTAGTCAATACTAAAGTACTCAGATCATAAGCCTGAGCATCAGATGAATATAAAATGAAGAAAGATCAAACTAAACAAGAAGATTAGACAGAAGCATCAGACTTAGCTTTATAGATTAAAAGGAATCAGCTCAGTCATAATATCTAAGATGAGATAGAGACTAGTCTGAGAGAAAACAGTATCACAGATAATAAATATAAACTTCATTAAAGCTACTTCCTTTTATAATTATTTAAAGAAAAGAAATTTAACAGTCTTCATAATCAGTATATATGAAATTGATAGATAGTTTGAGAAGAAGCAGATTTTATTGAGAGTTAAAAATAAGTTTAATAAGAAGCTGATCTGCAACTTATCAGAATGATTGAAGAATTAGAAGAACTATTTCTCAAAGAAAGTATCAGATAAATTACTCCCTCTACAGAAGAATATTGATTTTAAAATAAGGCTTTAGTCTAATATTGACCTCATCTAAAGTATTGGATATATACCTCTTTATAAGATAAATCTAAAGAAACTAGAGATAGTGAAGATCTATTTTAAAATCAATCTAGCAAAGAGCTTTATCATTTCAAGTTCAGTTCTCTACACCTTCTTAATTCTGATTGTTTGTAGTAGGAAGAAGTTACAATTCTGTGTCAATTTTCATAAGTTGAATGCTATAATCAAACAAGATTAGTATTTTTTACCTCTAATAGATGAGCTGATAGACTGATTCAACAGAGCAAAATACTTTACAAAGCTAGACATTCAGCAGAGATTCTATCACATTCATATGAACCCTGAGTCTGAGGATCTGACCACATTTAGAACCTGCTACAGGATGTATAAATATTAGATAATTTTTTTTAGCCTTATGAATGCTCTTGTCTGCTTTCAACAATTTGTTAACAGTATCTTCTTTGACTATTTGAAGAAGTTTATAACAGCATTTATAGATAATTTTTTAATTTATAGCAAGAATCTGAAGAAGCACAAACAGCAGATAAATTCAGTACTAGACTGATTAAAGGCAGTTGATTTGCAAGTCAGTATTCAAAAATGTGAATTTACAGTCTAGAGGACAAAATATTTAGAGTTCGTTATTAGTACAGAAGGAATTGAGATAGACTCAGAGAAAACACCTGTCATTATGAGATGATAGATTCTCATCACAGTTAAAGAAGTTCAATTATTTCTAGAATTTGACAATTTCTACTGATGATTCATAAGAAACTACAGTTGAATTATAAAATCACTGTATCAGTTGATGAAGAAGACAACTTCATTTGTGTAAATATCAAAATGCAAATCAGTCTTTGAAAAACTGAAGAGACAGCTGGTGATGACTTCAATACTATATTACTATGACTCTGAGTAAAAGACTCATATTAAAACTAATATCTCTAATAGAGTAGTAACTGAGATACTAAGTCAAAGATTTGAAAATGATCTTTGACACTCAGTAGTCTTTTATTCAAAGTTAATAAATGATGTGGAGCTTAATTATGAAGTTTATGATAAGAAAATACTGACAGTGATTCAGATCTTATAAAAATGATGAGCAAAGCTTGAGAAACTATAACAGAAGAAATAATTTAAGATTCTCACTAATTATTATGTACTGAAATACTTTATGACTATCAAAAAGCTGAATGTATATCAAGTCTGCTGAGCAGAATTCCTTTTTCATTTCTACTTTAAGATCAAATATTGATCAGACAAAGTTAAGCTGCTAGCAAACACACTGAGTAGGTCTGAGTAGATTAAAAGGTAACAGAATAGCTGTATACAGATTCTCAAGTCTCAGATCATTTCTTCTACAGATATTGCTAGCATCAACTTCTCAGAGAAAAAGAACATTGTTGAATGCATAGTGTCTTTAAATAAAATAGTCATCTCAATTGAGTATCTGCAGCAGCAGGCAGATGATGAGAATAGTCTTTATACAATAAAAGATAATGTACTACAGTACAATGAAAGACTAATGATATCTGTTTAGAAAAAAAAATTCTAATAGCTGAGCTACTATAGAAAATTTATAATCAAACTTCAACAGCACACTCTGAAGAATAAAAGACTCTGACCCTGGTGCAATCACACTATTAATGAGTGACCTGGCAGACAGATATTCTACACTATATTTGAAACTGTCATATATACTGAATCAGTAAAATTTTAAGAGATAAGACTTCTAATTTACTAAAATCATTATTATTACCAGAATGAGCATGGCAGCATATTGCAATGGACTTCATGAATGTGCTGAAAAGCAAAACAGATTACAATATTATTTAAATTATAGTATGCTGACTAAGTAAGAAGATAATCTCTATTTCAATTATTTAGGAAGTTATAGTCTAGAAACTGGCTCAATTATTTATTCAATTCTACTATTCATACAATGAGGTGCCTAACTCAATTATCTCTGACCAAGGTTTTCAGTTCATATCAAGCTTTTAAAATAAGTTTATACAGATTTTGAATATAAAACTGAAACTCTCAACAGCATATTACACACAAACTGATAAACAGACAGAAGTGATGAATTAATACATTATCACTTATCTTTACTTCTATATCAGTTACTATCAAGATGATTGAGATAATTAACTACTCATTATAGATCATGCCTCTGCAGCTACTTCAAATGCTTTTACAGAGATCTTTTTCTTCCTCATAGTAAATAAATATGAACTCTAAATATCATTTGACTGACAATTACTAATGAAAAAATTAGATATAAATGAAAAAAGAAATTGAAAAGCAGCAAGAAGCTTCATTTACTGAATAAAAGAGATCTGAAATCAGATAAGTAAAGATATAAAAACAGCATAGAAACAGATATAGAGACAGATTAACAAGTATTATTAAAAATCTGACTTTATAGTAGAAGATTTTGTTTATTTAACATTAAAATTATACTAGATAAATTGATCAAGTTATAAATTAACAGAGCAGAATATTAGTCTCTTCAGAATTCTGAAAAAGATGAGCAATATTTACAAACTGAATCTTTTTGTAACAATGAAGATTCATTCAATCTTCTTCTCAGACAAGCTACATAAGGACTTCAGAAACCTTCTACCTAATTAAACTATTAGATCACTAGACTCAATTGAAATAAATAATTAGAATAAATAAGAAATAGATTATATACTGATTAGTCAAATAAGCTGGAGCAAGCTGCAGTATCAGATATACTGAAAGAGATTTGATAAGAATTCTTCATGATATCTCATCTGTGACTTCAAGAAATTATCATATGCAATATAAGATTTCTATGAGACTAACTCTACTAAAGCTAGACTACTGAAATGTTTAAATGAATGAGTAAGAGCATGAGAGACAAGCAGTTATCTGAAAGATAAAGATAATGATGATCTTCTGACATGAGAGCATGTCTGTTTCTAGATTAGAAAGTGATATTAGACTCAGCACCAGGGTTAGATTTATCTCCATCACATGACCACACCATACATGTAACTTAGTGAATCGGTCGTGATCCAGTTATGTGATCATATAGGCTGTTTATAATCTGAGCAGATCTTAATATCTTTTTTTTCTCATCAATCTTAGAATTTTATTATATAGAAGTTAGCAATGCAGAGAGTTTCCTTCTTATATAGCTCACATTCACTCTTTAACAAAATATCAACAGTTGATAATAAGAAATAAAGATGATTATCATATTATTATGATTAAGTTCTTACATCTAACTAGTGAAGCTCAAGTCTAGAAAAAAGATTATAAAGTAAACTTTCTTTATAAATTGTTCTTTAATCTTTAATAGATAATTACAATGATCTATAATAGTTGTAGTATTTTTTATAAGATTCATAAGATCTGCACCTGAATCACTTATTATCTTAAGAGCATATTTAATTAAAATAGTCAATAAGCAAACTGTGAAGGAACTTCTATAACTTGAGCAAATCATAAAAAAACTTTTACAATCTAAGTTAACTATAAAAGTACTTTTGTAAAACTGAGTAATCATAAATCAACTTCATTTATATTAGTATAAACAACTGAGAATTAAAAAAAATAAAAAAATACTTTAACTGCTGAAGTAATGATTATATAATATAAAATTACTCATAAAAGCAAAAGACTGAATTGAAGAAAGTAGATACTGAGGCTGCTATTATCAAGTTCAGAAAAGATTATATCTGAGAGAAATCTTCTTCTCAAATAAGATGATTATACTAGAAACTTTGAATATGAATAAGCTGATGAGTGAAAATCTTTTTATTATATATATTAAAATAGCTTTTAATAAATATATTAATTTTATAAGATTATTAGTAAATTTTAAAGCAAATTATTATATTTTTATCAACTCAAGTTTTGTATAAATATACATTAAAGCATTAAAAGCAAGCTTTAAAAATATAAAAGAAAGTTATCAGATTATGAGCTTCAATGATTAGAGAAGAATTTCAATTATGAAAGTTATATTTTTACACTTATAAATAGATAGAAGAATGTTTCTAAATATGCTAATACTAATGACAGATCTGAAAAGCACTGATATGATTTTAAAACAAATTTAGCTGATAAAGTAAAAAATATAACTAGATATTAAAAATCAATATTTAGTTTAATTAAATATACAGATATTTGTAGATGAGATATCAAAAGAGTGTAGTATAGTGATCTCAAAAAAAAATTTTGAAAAAATCAATAATAAAGTCAGAGCATTAACAAACTATAAATTATTGTGATAGACTTATTAATAAAAAATTTAAGTATATAACTACTGAAAGAAGTAAGATTAGAGAATTAAATAATTTATAAAAAAAATTAATCTCTAGTTTTGAAAAAATAATATTTATTGAAAATATTATCTTTTATTACTATAAGAAAAATAAGAAGTCAAATGTCTTCATTTCAAGTGTTTATAAGATAGACAGAATCATTAAAAAAAAAAATATTGTTGAAGTAGAATTGAAAAATGAAGAGCTAATTAATGAATAGCTGCTAGAGAATTATAAAAAATTTCAAGATACTTTCTCAAAAGCTATCTCTGATCAATTACTTCTTTTTCAAAAGAAAGTAAATTATAAGATTATTAATTATATATTATTATATTAAATGAGTTTGAAAGAGCTTGAGATAATTAAACAGTATTTTAAGATTAATTTAAAAAAAAGATTTATTTTATCAGTTACTTCTCTCTTCACATCTTCAATTCTTATAGCTTATACAGTGGGCAAATAGAGATTTTATATAAATTATTATCAGCTCAATATTATATCAAAGAAGAATTGATATTTACTTCTATTGATTAATGAGTTTATAGAGTAGTTAAATAAAATTAAGTTCTTTATGAAGTTAAATATTTATTAAAACTTTCATTAAATACACATACACTTTGAAATGAAAGATTTGACTGTCTTTAGAATGTATTATGAGATCTACAAGTATAAGATCATGCTTTTTAGTTTGAGCAATAAACTAGCAATTTTTTAATACTTTATAAACATAATTTTTTTTGACTACTATTAGGCTCAGCGCCAAGGCTAGGTTTATTTCCATCACGTGATCATGCCCCATATATAACCTAGCGGATTGATATGATTCAGTCATGTGATCATGTGAATTGGTTATAATCAGAGCAGACTTCAACACCTTTTTTCCCTCATCAATCTTAGTATTTCATTATATAGCAGTAGCAGTGCAGAGAAACTCTTTTCTATACAGCTCACATTCACTCTCTAATATAATATTAAGATTTCTTCTACTCTTTTTGCTCAGGTTTTAGTAGAAATTTGAGTATTTTAGCTGATTTAGAATCTACTTAATGGAAACTTAATGATGTGTCAAGTCAATTATTAGAGATAACTGTTTAACTCAATAGTTCATCTGACAGCCTATCCCTTTCTAACTACTGAGAATTTGAATCAGAATGACCTTTGCAGATTTTCAATCTTTTGAAAAGAGTCAAAAAAAATTGATAATATATTCTAACAAGACTGATAGATCAGTTATATATCTCAATTATGAAATTCAGATAGATATTTCACTTAGACAGCAACTGTATCTATAATAAGTTGATAGTAATCTTTGATGACATCTTTAATGATGAAAATATATTGAGAGATACAATTACATATCTGAGAATAGAATGAAATAATATTATCAATTAGACTATTATCAAGCAAAGTCAGATTGAGAAACTAATTACTGAACATGATGAACTCAGTCACACTCAAATTTAGATGACAGTCAATAATTAAACAGTGAGTTGAGATGTCATTTTCTCTGAGATTACAAGAAGATCTATTAAGATTAATAATTCAAAACATTTTATAAACAGTAAGAAGTTAAAATTTAAATACTGATTCTTTTATATTAAGAACAAGTTTCAAGAGAATGCTGACCACTACTCCATGAAACATATGAAAATTGCATACATTGAGAATCAGATGAATAAGAACACAGTATATCATATTGCATTTTATATAAAAGAGAACTATTCTGAGTGATATTAAACTACAAAAGAGATATTTAAGTATTTCAAGTCAATATATGAGAATGCTAACAAGCTGCAAAATATCAAAAGTGATTATTATAAGTTGATTATATGCACTAAGAATAATTATCATAAATTTGTCATAAAATTCTTATATCTGATAAAAGAGGCTAAGATTATTAAAAGAGACTATAAAATAGACTTCAATGATAAATTAATCTTTGATCTTCAGAAAATAACAATGATAGTCAATATAATTATTAATATATATACTGAGATTTATAAAATCTATATATCGACAGCTTATATTCTTCAGGTAATCAATATCACTTAGAAATTAAAAAGTTTGTAAGAAAATAAAATCTAATATCTTTAAGCAAAACATCTTATAAACCTTCAATAGTCAACTATTTTTCAGCATCTCTATCTCAAAATCTTTTATCATAAAGACAGTCTTGAACTATTATTCAGATATTCAGTACTACTATTGTAAAAAAAAAGATTATATTATCAGAAACTGCTCTATGAAGCAGAAGTCTCAACAGATGATTACTAAGCTTATAAGAAAAAAAAATTTTCTGAGTTTTCAGCAAATTTGAGAAAAAAAAGAGTCTGAGAGAAAACTTTATCTTAGATAGTTTAATAGTCTATGAGAGATTTGATATGAAGAATTTAATTGATAGAAAAAGCTTTAATATATCAATTAAATTAGTCTATAATAAAATTATTACTTTTATAAATTCTTTAGTAGATACTGAAGTAAATAATGTGAATTTTATTGATATTCAATATATTATAGAATTAATAAGATTTTTTGATAGAAAGTTTTAAGAACTTTTATTTAAATACTATATGAAGGAATACAATAATACTTTTAGTAGAAATAATAAACTGCATATTAACTTTATACCTTTGTGTAAATGATTATAGATTTTAAAATATTCTTTTATTAGTGATAGATTTCAGCTAACATCCTATTATCTTGAGACAGAAGTGATTAATAACATAGAATATATGACTTAATATTAAAAATTAATATTTGATTTGATCAAGTGAATGATTTATCTCTGAACAGATGATGGAGCTGATGCTAAAGATAGTATCTGTAAGAACACTTAGAATGAATAAACTGAGTGTCAAAAGAAAGCATGAGAAGCTTTATAACTAAAATTATAAGAGAATAGATATATAAATATAGTAAGTACTACAAAGAAAAGAGAATATTGATAAATAAAAATATATATATAGAATTAAATAGTAGCTAATCACTAAATCTTTTGAAAAAACTTTAGAGATTCAGAATATTTATATATATAAATAAGTAATAATAGATTTTATCTCTAATCTTTTATAAAATGAGGAATTAGTAATATAGTAATCTGATTCTTTATGAAGTGCTAATTCTATTCTTTAGAAAGTGCTGATTTCAAAAAACTGATTTTTGAGAAGTGCTGATTTGTATTGATTTTAAGTACTAAATCTTGAGATGATGCTAATTCTCTAGAAAATTCTGATTCTAAAATGCTTTGATAAACAGTATGAGAGCAAGAAGCTAATATATAAAGTATTGATATCACAGTATCTCAATTAATATTAAAATATTTAGACTATAAGTCTGAGCATCAGACAAATAAAAAATAAATAGAGATTAAACTAAATAAGAAGATTAGATAAAAGTATTAGACTTAGTTTCAAAGATTGAAAGGAATTAGCTTAGTTATAATATTTAAAATAAGATACAGGTTGATTTTAAAGAAGATAGTATTACAGATAATGAATATGAACTTCATCAGAGTTATTGTAACAGATTGAACTTTTTATCATTCTCAGATTCTGCATCTTCAAAACTTTCTTTATTATTTAACCTAGTGCTATTCTGAGTGATGCATATTTTTTTTTCCTGAATGTATTTGCTGTTTTTTCTTCTTTTCTCTTTCTTTCTCTAAGTGATTCTTATTGTACTAGAGCCACTGTCACAAGCAAACTCTTTGTCATTCTCAGATTCTGTATCTTTAAAACTTTCTTTCTTATTTAGCTTAATGCTATTTTAAATGATATATATTTTTCTTTTCTGAATATGTTTACTATTTTTTTTTTTTTTTTTCTTTCTCTAAGTGATTCTAATGTCAGCGGCTAAATTATCAAGGAGGTTTATTTGTGACAGTAGCTATAGTACAGAAAGAATTGCTTAGAGAGAAAAAGAAAAAAGAAGGAAAAACAGCAAACATATTTAGAAAAGAAAAATATACATCACTCAGAATAGCATTAGACTGAATAGAAAAAAATATTTCAAAAATACAGAGTCTGAGAATGATAAAAAGTTTGCTTGTGATAGTGACTCTAGTATAGGAAGAATCACTTAGAGAAAAAAAGAGAAAAGAAGAAAAAATAGCAAACACATTTAGAAAAAAAAAATATATATCACTCAGAATAGCACTAGGCTGAATAATAAAGAAAGTTTTGAAGATGTAAAATCTGAGAATAATAAAAACTTCAATCTATTATATTATCTCTCTTCTTCTATTCAAATATATTTATTGCTGCTGTATTTGCAAGAATGAAGATCAGCTCTCATGTAGACTTCTCATAATCTACTCATTTTATCAAAACTTGCTGTATTTCATAACTTACTCTTCTCTTAATAATCTTCTAAATGAGAAACTTCTCTTTATCATTCTGTTCTACTATATCTAAAGAGTGTTACACTGAGTTATTCTGCAAAAAAAAGAGATCTGAGAATACAAGTCAAAGAAAATTAATATAAAATATATCTTAAATATCTTTAATATCAAGATAGTATATATGGCTTTTAATCTGCTCAATAACTCTATACTTTATATTCTTCATATTTAGCTTCTTGCTTGACTAATCTGTTTTTATATTTCAGAGATTCAGTCATACTAAGTTTTTAATCTTCAATTGAGTAATCAGCTTCTCTTTTCAGTTGATGTACTTCTTTTACGTGAGAGCTAAAGCTTCAATCAAAACTTAAGATCAATGAGAAAGCTTTATATAATAATGAGGAATGTGCTTAGTATGTGTACTCAAGACTAAAAGAAATGGCAGCAGCTCAAGTTTATCTCTGAGTTGAGAATAATAAGAACAAGATCAACTTCATGGTAGAAAGCTTACTGAAGCAGACACACATGCTCTTTAATGATTCTGCACAACAGAAAAAGGCTATGCAAAAGCTCAACAATCTATAATAGAGTAAAAGAGCTCTCTTTGACTTTCTGCTTGAATTTAATCAGCTACTGCTAGAAGCTGATGGTCATGAATGAGATGATCACATTAAAAAGAGGTATTTAAAATCCACCCTAAGCATGGAGCTGAGAGAAGGTATGATGGATGTAAGAAAATCATCTCTCTACAAAAATTATTGCAAGGAGCTTAGATTAGTTGATCATCAACT
This sequence comes from Paracoccidioides lutzii, assembly GCF_000150705.2. Taxonomy (NCBI): domain Eukaryota; kingdom Fungi; phylum Ascomycota; class Eurotiomycetes; order Onygenales; family Ajellomycetaceae; genus Paracoccidioides; species Paracoccidioides lutzii. The sequence continues at coordinate 136,812 of NW_015440986.1, read as the reverse complement.
CTCTGAGCTTAAGACTTTAAGGCAGTGATCTAAATGTTGTAAGGACAGATCTTCTTCAGATTATATAATATCTAATTCACACTCTTCACTTTGTCATGCTGCTCTTGATTGATGAAAACCAGTTTCAAGCTTCCACTAATGATCTGATAGATCTCTCTTCTAGTGCTGTGACTTCAAGCACTCATCACATCAAATTGATAAATCAGATAGAGATTTATCAATGAAGAGAGCAAGGCCTGTGCCTGAGATGCAGAGTCAGAGATCATATGATTAAGAGCTGTCTGTTCAAACTTCTCAGACACCCTGACACCCCCATGATAGCTAATGTGATTCTCAAGCCAGTACTGAACAACAACAATGTGGATATGAGTGAGAATTTGAGAAAGGAGTAGCTTCAATCCAAAGATACTGAAAGAAGCAAAATAAAAAGCTTATGAATAAGCAATAAAGAAGATTTAAATTTAAGATGATATTCAAACCCTTCACTATTGATACTTTAGTAGATAATACCTTTTCAACTAGAGCAATAATAGACAGTGAATGTAATGTCTATGATCTTATTTCTCAATTTTATATTAACAAGCATAAGCTTCTGTGCATTGAAATTTCCTCTGTTAAAATAACTGGCTTTGAAGACTCTATGGAACTCTCTATGAGCATGGTGTCTGGTATTCAAATTGATATAGATGATCATATAACTGAACAGGCCTTTCTCTACATGGTGAATGAGTTATATAATTATGATATGTATCTAGGTGACCCCTAGCTGGCTCAGCAAAAGACGACTATGATATCTCATCAAAGAATTGTGAGATTTGAAGAGAGTGGCATAGAGGTAGAGTCTAGTTTAAATGCAAAAGCTGATGTGATTCTCATCTCTGCTATAAGCTTTTCTAGGCTTGTGAGCACTTGAGAGAAGTAAAACATCAAGATCTTCACTGTCAGTTTGACTAATATTCAAAAGACTCTAGAAGTGAAACCAAAGATTAACTCTAGAGAAAAGCTGCCTGAACATTATCATGAGTTTTTAGACATATTTGATAAGGAAGCTGCCAACACTCTACCCTCACTTTGTGGCCCAGGTAGAGATCATGGGATTGAACTGATTAGAAAAGCTGATGATAGTATGGAACAACTCCATTGAGGCTCACTATATAATATGTCTTGAGAGGAACTACTGGCTTTGTGAAAGACTCTTACAGATTATCTAGATAAGGATTTTATTAGAGTGAGCAACTCTCCCACAACCGCCCCTGTACTATTCACAAAGAAGCCTGAAGATGAGCTAAGATTCTGTGTAGACTATCAAGCTCTTAACAAAATCATCTGAAAGGATTGATATTCTCTACCATTAATCAGTGAGACTATACAGTGAATTGAATGGGCTAAATGATTCATTAAGCTGGACATTATTGCAGCTTTTCACAAAATTCAAATCACAGAAGATGATGAGTGGATGACAGCCTTTAGAACCAGATACAGACTATTTGAGTGACTGATTACACTCTTTGATTTGGCCAATACTCTGAGCACATTTCAAAAATATATCAACTGAGCATTACATGAATATCTGGATGACTTCTACTCAGTCTATTTAGATGACATCTTGATATTTTCCTCAAGAAGCTTATAGGAGCATCATGAGCATGTATAAAAGATGCTTATATATATACAGAAAGCAAACCTGCAGGCAAATATCAGAAAGAGTGAGTTTGAGATGAATAGATCAAAATATCTTAAATTCATCATTGAAGCAGGCAAGAGTATACAAATAGATTCAAAGAAGATTAAAGCTGTTTTAGAATAGACAATACCTACTACTCTTAAGAGTGTATGAGGATTTTTAGACTTTGCCAATTTCTATAGACAATTCATCAGGAATTTCTCAAAGATCACAACCCCACTGATAATTCTTACATATAAGAATATTCCCTTTTTGTAGATGAACAAGGCTGAGGAAGCTTTTAAATGTCTAAAATCAATATTTATCTCTGCTTCAATCTTGCTTCAATTTGATCTTGACTGTGAGACTATATTAGAAACAGACTTTTCAGATTATATCTTAGAAGAAGTGCTGCTACAATATGATGAGCAGAGTATTCTACACTCATGTGTCTTCTTTTTTCACAAGCATTCACATGCAGAATGCAACTATAAGATTCATAATAAGGAGTTATTAGTAATAATTGAGTATTTAAAGAAATGAGATGCTGAGCTATGAAGTGTAAAGGAATTCAAGATTCTCACAAATTATAAAAATCTAGAATACTTTGTGACTACATGCAGACTAAATGAAAGACAGCTATGTTGGATGAATATTCTCTATTAATTCAACTTCAGAATTGATTATTAGTCAGAGAAGTTGAATGCTGAACCAGATATTCTATTATGAAGAAAGCAGGACATGTCACAGAGTGTTGATGATAAGAGAATCAAGCAGAGGCAAGCTCAACTACTTAAGTTTAATGTACTGACATCTGAAATGAAATCAAGAGTGACTGCTATTAGTGTGAAACCTGAGATATCTCTTCAAGCTCAGTGAAATAAGACTCACAAAAATAATAAGATTCTGCAGTGTCTGAAGCAGACTCTTCATGCAAAAAGATTCAGATTTTCTTCTGAACTCAGCATTAATGTCTCTATCTCTAAGTGCTCTTTAAATGAGAACAAAGAGCATCTCTTTCAAAGTCATAAATAAGTATCAGACTTTAAACCTCTTTAAATCAGATTAGTGTATGAGGCTCATAACTCATCTTTTACTGGTTATCCTAGGTGAGAGCAAACAGCAGAAGTTCTAAAACATGAGTTCTACTGACCAGACTATGTCACTGATGTGAGAAGAATGATCAGGAACTGTCATCTTTGCAGATCAAACACTGCATGAAGAGATCAACATCAGAGACTACTTAAGCCTCTCCTCATTTCCGAACACATGTGACAGGAGCTTTCTATGAACTTTATTGTGAACTTATCAAGCTCTAAAGAATACACAAACATTATGATTATAACAGACAGACTGATCAAGAAAATTATATTAAAAGCAGTTAAGAAAACTGATGTGGAGACAATGACTAGAGTGTTTCTTTATGACATCATCCCTCAATATGGCATTTCTAAGGCAATAGTATCAAATCAATAATTAGCTTTCACAAGCATGTTTTGAATTCAGATATGTGAGAAATTAAACATTAAAAGATGACTCTTCACAGTCTATCACTCAGAGACTGACAGAGCTACAAAGTGAATAAATCAAACTTTAAAAATCTATCTATGCAAGTATGTTAGCTTTCAACAGGATGACTGATGTGAATGACTCTCTCTGGCAGAGCTGACCATCAATAATAGAGATGCTGCCTTAACAGATATGAGCTCATTCTTTTTAACACATCTTTTTTATGTCTTCTTCATTGATATAGCTGATGCATCTTCTGTTAAAACATCATATAATTCCATTGAGTTTGCAGATGATTATATGATGAAGGCCTGTGAAGTGTTGAAGTGAGCTCAAGTAAAAATAACAGATGCTCAGCAATATCAAGAGAACTTCATGAATAAATGAAGAGACTCAGCTCCAAGCTTTCAACTCAGAGATAAAATCTGATTGAGCTTAGAGAATATAAGAACTAATCACCTGTGTAAGAAGCTGAATATGAAATACAATCAATATACTGTGCTAGAAAAGATAGAATCTTATGCTTACTGACTGAATATCTCATCTGACATTCACAATGTCTTTAATGTAAAGCTTTTACATGTGATGACAATAGATTTCTTGCCTAGTCAGACACAAACTGACTAATAGTCATCTGCTATAGAGATCTCAGAAGGATCTGAGTTTGAGATTGAAGAAATTTGAGATGAATGAACCTATCAGAGGAAAAAATAATACCTTGTTAAATGAGTAGGTTGGGCTGAGTCTACATGAAATGACATGAGTCCACTACAAGAAGTGAAGGCTTTAGACATTTGGGAGGCCTCTTAGCAGAAAAAATTAGATATAAAGAGAGCTTTAAATAATTATAAAGACCTGCAACAAAGAGGGAGAAGAGAGGTATTATAAAGGACTGAACCTCTAGATTCACTCTGGCTGGCTGACTCAGCCTAGCCATTATTTGCATATGTGCATATGATCATGCTGCATGTGCGCATGTGATCATGCTATGTGAGCTTGCTTAAGCTTGTATTCTTATCTCATTCTTTTCTTACCTTTTCTAAGTAATTTATCTTTGTTATATAGAAGGACTAGTCTATAGTTCTTAGAGTTTAATCCTCTACATATTTTAACTTAGCTATGTGAGAATAAATAATGATATTTTTTTATCTTCTACTCTATTTCTATAAGTAATACAGAGAAAAACTATGAAATTCATGATAAGAAAATATTAATAATTATGAAAATATTATTGAAATAATATAACTAAACTGAAAAATTTTCAGAAAATAGTAAATTTTAAATTTTTAATTAATTATTAAGCTCTTAAGTATATCATAACAATTAAAAATCTTAATATTTGATAAATATATTGAATAAAATCTCTCTTCTGATTTTACTTTTAATTTAATATTAATCTGAAAATTAGAATATACTAGTAAATATACTGAATTAGTTAAAGATTTAAAATAATAATAAAAGTTTTTAAATATAATTATTTTTTAAATTAAAAAGATTAAACTTAAAAATTATTTAAAAATAATTATATGAGAATACTAAGAATAAATAAACTAAATATTAAAAAAAAGTATAAGAATCTATATAATTAAAATTATAATAGAATAGTAATATAAATATTATAAGTACTATAAAGAGAAGAAAATAATAATAAATAAAATATATATATAAAATTAAATAGTAGTTAATTACTAAATTTCTTAAAAAAATTTTGATAATTTAAAGTATTAATATATATAAATAAGTAATAATAAATTTTATCTTTAATTTTTTATAAAGTATTGATTCTATTCTTTAAAAAGTACTAATTTTAAAAGAATTAATTTTTAAGAAATACTGATTCTAAAGTGCTTTAATAAGTAGTATAAAAGTAAAAAGTTAATATAAAAAGTTTTGATATTATAAATTAATAGTGATAAAAACTTTAAATATAAATACATAAATTCTTTAGAAAATTTTAATAATATAGAGATAAACTTATTGAAATTATAATATGAAAAAGTATAATAAAGAGAATAATTTTGAAAACTAATAAAAAAACTTTTATAACTTAAAAAATATTTAATAATATTAATTGAACAAGATTCAACTCTTTAGATATATTTTTTAAAAAAAATTTATAAGCAGTTATGAATAGTATATTCAGAAAAATAAAAGCTATATTTACTAGTGAAGATGCAAAAGTGATTAAATCAATAATATCAATTATTATATTAATAATTATATAATATATTAATAAATAAAAATCTTTCATAATAAAACTCTAAACTACTGAATCTATTATCAACTTCTAGTAGAATTTAATAGCACATTATATTGATCTTTATAAATAACTCTATGATGAAAAAAAATTACGATATAATATTGATAATTATCTGTTAACAGAGTATAAAGCTCATATTTATCTTCATTATAAGAAAAACTAATATCAAAAAGCTAATGAGACTATTTTTAAAGTATTACTATAGATATTTTAAAATATTAAATTCAATTATATTAGATTAAAAATTATAATTTATTTTAGATTTATGATATAAGTTCATTAAATAATTAAAAGTTAAGCTGAAGCTTTCATCAACTCGTTATATATACATAGATAATCAGATTAAAATTTTTAAAATTTACTTATATATAAACTATTATCAGAACAGTTAAAATAAGTAATTGATAATAATAATAAATTATATAACTAAAGCTCTGATAAATCAATTAACTAAGATAATATTTATTTTAATTATTTATAAATATGAATTTTAAATATTCTTTAATTGAAAATTACTGTTATAAATAAAAGTTTAAAAAAAATATTCAATAATATATTATTCACATAAAAAAAATCTGAAAACTAATAATTAATAATATAAAAAAATATAAAAGATTATAAAATCATAAATTAAAAATATTATTATAAGTTAAACTTTAAAATAAAGAATAAAATTTTTCTATAATTTAAAAATTATAAAAATATAATTAAAAATTAGAACAGATTAATTATTGAAGTAAAGATAATTAAAAATTAAAATAAATCAATTTTTAAATAAAAATAAATCAATCTTAATTTTTATATAAGCAGTTATGCTATAACAATGTATAGTACTACTATATTAGCAAGAGATAATATAGAGCTGAGAGCTATCAACATCAGATAAAAGTGAAATATAAAGAAATTATATTTTTATTCAGCTAAAAAAAAATTATAATAGCTTAAAACATATTAACTAGAACTGTTAAACCTTAGAAGTTTGAATAATATATAGAGAAAGAGATTGAGAATTTAAATTCAGAGATTAGAAAGTGAAAATTCTCAATTTATAGTAAGTATAATATATTTAAACATAATATTATATAGTTTTAATAAATATAAATCTCTATTTTATAAAATTTTTATATAGAATTCCTTGCGATTGTTGCTTAATTTGAAATTTTATAATATAATATGATGAGGATAATCTGATAGATAATATAATCTAGAAGATAATTGATTATATTAAATAATTAATTAGTTAACTAATGTAATTTTACAATATATGAGTCATCATATTAAGTAAATCATTAATTCAAAATATTTTTCAATATAACTAATTATTTATTTCAATATATAATTATATTATTAATTCATAATAAAAAGACTTTAAACTCTTTAGAGTAAAAGAAGAGTTTTAGACTTGTAATAAATACTATTAAAAAGTAAGAAATATTCTTAATTTATAAAGCTATAAGATTATTTAATATATTACATTCAACTCTCATGTATTAACTCTATGATTAATTTATATATGTGAATTTATATATAAACTCATATATATTATCTTCTGCTAAAGAGAATAAACTAGTTCACTAAATATTAAATTTAATTAAATGAGAATTTTTCTTTCAGCTAGTATTTATTAAGAATATAACTAATTATCTTCTTATATTATTATATTTTATTACTATTCTTTCTCAGATCAATAAAAATTAAATTTTAAAATTAATTAAATACTGTAAAAAGCTTTAAAGCTACTATTTTAAATACTATAATTATAATTAAATCAAATATGAAGATAAAAAGATTATTTATATCTAATTTAATATCTTAAAAGATATAATTACTGAGTATGAGATTCTATTAGAAAATATATATAACTTTAATAAAACTGACTTTGCAATAAAACTTTATATAATTACTAAAATTATTATTAATAATGAGTACTATGATCAAACTAAGCTACTATAGTCTGAAAATCAAAAATAAGTTACTGTGATTAAGTTAGTCAATATATCAAAATGAGCTTTATTTTTATATATTATTATTAATAATTAAAATTTGCTGAAGAAGTAATTTAAAAATCTTTGTATAAATTAATAACTTAATATCAGTTTTAATAACTACACTATAAATAAAATATATATATAATAACTTATATAAATATTTATTTCAAAAGCAAAGTTATATTAAATTAACTCTTATATTTTTATTATTATGAACAAATATAACAGTTATTTTATCTTAGAATTTAATTAAATTTATAAGAATAATAAAATTATTATACTTTATATGTCATTTCATTCAATACATTTTTTACAATTATTAGATATGAGTGTTTTTATAATTCTAAAGTAAGTATATAAAAGTCTAATTTAATAGTAAATATGAATTGAAATCAATATTATTAAAAAGTATATTTTCTTAGATATATATTTTACAGCATATACAGAAGTCTTTAAAGCTCAGATTATTTAAAGTAACTTCAAAACTATTGAAATAATATTATTTCAATCTAACTATATTATTTAACAGCTGAATATTCAGCTTTGCACTTTTACATCATTGTTTAGCAAATTTAATACATCATTTTGAATGCTTCAAATATTTAATAATCTGCAGTAATTGCAGAAGCAGGTGAATATGATTAAAAGTCTTATAAGGAAAAGTTAATAGCTATAATGTCAGGCCTATCCGCCTTCTTATATAATTCACACTGTATATAACTTCCGCGTAGCTAGTGATCACTTCATAATCAATCAAGCAATCTATCTTTGACAGGTTATGTGACCTATTTTTGCGTAAATAACTGCCAATTCAGGGAATTCTTGCCAAATATAGCATATATTAATTGCTGCTCACTTCAGTCAATATAATATTGTCTTATTTTATGTCAATTGATCAATTTGACATGCTCTTATATTATTATTATTTTTTTTTTTCTGTGTTCAATCTGTTTGCTTAGTGGGTGAAAAAATCTGCAACTCACTAATTTTTCAGTGACTGATCACACAAGAATGCGCTAATCTGCTCAATCAAGCTTATAGATAAGAATCTCACTGAATAAGATTACTCCATTATAAAGAAGATTAATACAACATGATGAAATGTATGATGACTCACTCATGGTCATGATTGAGTCAATTCAGTCAATCTGATCAATCTGAAAATGATCAGGCGGCTCTGAGCTCACTGACCCCCTCAGAGACATTCAGAAGTTCCAATATTGAACTCCTCAGAATGCTCAATCAGCAAGTCAGGCTGATTACAGTCTTTACCACAGTGAGGCCAATCCACTTACATCATGTTGAATATGCTGACCCAACTTCTTCAGAAGATAGGGTGGAGATGTCTGTAACAACTCTTAACTCATCATCAACAACTGACTCTGAAGAATTGCAACTGAGGAGATTGAATCTTGAATGTCAAAAGATTGATTTAGAACTTCAAAAAGAGAGATGCAAAGAATTGCAGCTTTAACTTCAATTGAAGAGGCTCTGCACTCAGAATGACAGAGCTGCAATGCTCACAAATTCACTGACAGGTCAAATGTCAGCATGAGATCTGAACTTAAGGTTCTGAATGCAATATAACCTCTATAACCTGGATAGCCGCATTGGCAAGGTGATCAGTCAGTTTAAACAAAATACTAAATATGCCATCAAGCTGAACACTCTGGTCAGATCTTTGAATTACCTCTCCTGGCATGCAAATATAAAGGCCAAGCTAATTGATGCTAAATGCTGAGTTATATTGAAGGACAAGCAAGTCAAAAGCCCTGATAAGAACTCTAAATAAGCTTCTTTTTGAGAGGTCAAAAATCACTAGCTTTACACATTCATTTTGAACATGTTAGCAGCCAGCATTAGGCCCCATTTTAATAAGTATGATGAGGGCAGAATCACTTATTCTCTTTGACACATGGTTGAAGAGAAGTTCTTCATTCTGAGAACACAGCTCTGTAGGGAAGCAGTCCTGGTGTTTACATCAATGAGTGGTGTCCAAGTCATCAACATACATATGTTTTTTGATAAGTTCAATGATGTTACTATGAAATTGGAAATACTTGATATCTTACTGTCAAATAATGTGGTATTCCACATGTTCTATTCTACACTTCTCAATATATGATGAAACTATGTGCAAAAGAAAATTGAGGAGGTACAATAGTTCAAATTGAAGTCTGTTATATTGGATGTTTATTCAACCATAGAGAAAATACACTCTTGATTGAATTCTCTCAAAGAGGCTAAGAAGCCCACCCAGGCAGCTAATTCTTCAGCCAATGTGGCTCAGACTGAAAACACAACTGTGGGTTTCAATAATAGCAGCAACATCTAAAATAATTCAGCCTGTGAGGGCTGACCTAGAGGACACAGAGACTATTGAATGAGTGGACATTCAAAGTCTGACTTCTCAATCTGCTCAGAATGCAAGCATCATCATGATGAGCTCTGCTGGGCAGCCAATCTGAATAGTGTCTCTGAAGAATGAAGGACCATCAACACAGTGAGAATAGAGAAATATAATAATAAAAAGAGTAGTGAGGGCAAGAAGACATCATCAACTGTAAATGATAGCTCTGAGATATTTCAAATGATGAATCTAGTGCAGGTCATTGAGGTACTTGTGTACTCTGCTGAATCAATCACCAACTCACTCATCATATAAAATAGTAAGGCTGGATATCATATTGTGTGTGATTGATTGTGATTTTCTCAAATAACAGAGGTTAGCAGCCCTATGATTTAAGTGGTCAATAAGGCTATTTTGAAGATTCAAGAAATCAGAGTCACCTCCATCCTAGTCAGGGAAAGATTAATTAAATTTGATCATATCTATTTGATGTCAGGCTTATTCATCAATTTCATATCTGCTGGTCTATTGGAGTGTCAGAGCTATATTTACCATAGTCTGCAGATGAATGTCAGAAATTACTTTGAGATAATAGCATTTACAGAAAATGACATCTTCTATGTGAATTTAAATTTCAATAATATATATGTTCTATCTGACATCTTCTCTATGTTCAGAGGTATTATGAATGATCTGAAGCTTGAATCACTGGCATACTTGATGATTCTGAAGTCCAGGGTGATTTCAACAGATTATGATCTGAATGCTGTATCACTGAGTCTTTTCAACTGCAATGATATAGAGCAGCTAATTAACCTGAAGGATTCAGATACTGATACCTTCATTTTGTCCTCATCAACCTAACTACTCACTATTATGCTGAAGCAGCTACTGATTGATGAGTGACACTAATGATTGAGCCATATTGATGAGAAGAATCTAATTAAAATATTGTGGGAGCTCTGTTTTGAAATTGTCATTATCAGCTCAAAAAAGCTCTCATTCTGCATCACATGTATTAAAGTCAAGCATAAATGTGCAAGTTATAAAAATGCTCCCCTATACCATGCCACCTGCAAAGGTCTTAAAATCTAGGTGGACCTATTCAGAGATGGAGAAACACTTGATAATAAAGAAGATATACCATCCTATGTGGGAAAGAAGCTCATGATGATGATCACTGACAATGCCACATGAATGTAGTGGACCTTCCTATTGGAGTGCTGCAATGAGACTCTAAAATATATACAGACCTTCAATCAATTTATGAAGAATCTGCTCAATTGTGATATCATGATTATCTACTCTGATCACAGTGAGTTGAATTCAAACATGGCAGTCATCTATATGATGAGTGAGAGTATTAAATGAGAATCAATTCCACCTCATACTCTGCAGCAAGATGGTATGTTCAAACATTCTATTGATCTGATTATTGAAAAAGCCTGAACATTATTAATAGATTCCTCCGCCCCCCTTTAGATGTGAAGTGAGGTGGTAATTGCAGTGATCAAAATGCTTAACATTATGTCAATGTCAGTCAAGCTCTATAATGGTGTAGAGGATTCAGATCTGAAGCCAATTACCTCATATGAAGCTTGGCTCAGGGCCCTGCCCTCCACACACAGAATTCACTAATGGGAGTGCAAGGCTTATTTAAAAATAGTGCTCAAGCTGAATATGAAGATAGCCTCACAATCACAGAAGCTTATATTTACAGACTATGATGGTTTTACTAATTATAGATTGGTCAATCCTTCTAACAGTCACCTTTACACATCAAAAAACATGATATTTCAAGAAGATCTTCATTTGATTGATTCTCTAGTCTCATCTGAGCAAGGTGTCAAGAACCTGCCTTTCACTGCCTGTGTGGCTGCAGTTGTGATCCTCTTCACCCAATATGATTTATCAACAGATGATTTCATGGTGAATGAGAAGTCTCTATCTGCCCCTCTAGTATTTCTACATTCTACAAATAATTAATAGATAGACTATGAGATTACTGTATGAATTTCAACATTTTTGATACAGAATACTACTGCCCTTCCAGGGTTCACTTTAGAGATGGAGAATCCTTCAATGCTCATTGAGAATATTACTTCAGTGAGAGAGGCCTCAGTGAGAGATTTCACTGACAATTCAACTGATGTCTCTGCATACCCTGAGATTGCCAGCTTGTCAGTTCTGAAGAATCTCACCTGAGCTCAGGTGTCTGCAGATTGATAATATTACTTTCATGTCTTCATTAAGAAGATTAATTACCTCAAGCAAATTGGTGCATGGTGGCTAGTTGAAAGGACCTCAGATATGGTGATTCTATATAGCCAATGGATGTTTGATAAAAAGATTAATAATGTGGGTAGAATTGATCAATATAAGGCCTGCTGAGTAGTCTGTGACAATTATCAAGAAAAGAATGTCAACTATTCAAAGACATTCACATCAGTTGTATCAGTCTCCACCTTTTGAGCACTTATGATGATCTCAGTATTCTGAGGATGACATATTCTGCAGATTGACATGATTACAGCATTCTTAAATGCCTGACTTCTCATCAATGAATATATACATATGCATCAATCCACTAGGTTCCGTGAGAGATGTGATGATCTGGTATGTGAATTGATGCAGAGACTATATGATCTGAAGCAAGTAGCACTATTATGATATGAGAAGCTGTGAAAAATACTATTGAAAACAGACTTTCATGTCAGTTCTCATGACACTAGTTTTTTCATAAATGACATCTGCAAGGTCTATATAATCATCTACATAGATGATGTTCATCTATACAGCTCAAATATATTAGATATTGAGTGGACAAAAGCCCAGATCACCACTAATTATGAGATCAAAAATGTGAATGAATCAAACCAGTATTTGAAAATGAAGATTGATTGAGATGTCAAATCTTTATCACTATCCCAGCCACTATTCATAAAGAATCTACTTGAGGAATTCTCAATAGATGACTACCACCCAACATCTTCTCCTATGGAGGAGAATGTTGATTTCATGAGTGATAATGAAGAATCAATTGCTTATACAGCAGAATTTACATTATGTTTTTATCAATCAGAGATTGACTCTCTGCAATATCTCACTGCCAACACATACTCTGATATAAGCTTTGCTGCTGACTTTCTGAGGAGATTCAACTCTTACTCTACCTTGAAGAATTGAGCAGTATTTAAGTGAATTCTTAAATATCTACAAAGCACACCTGACATAAGTGTGTCCTACTGAAAAGACATGAATATAGAATCTATAGTGTTCACTGATGCTGATTGAGTGGGCCATGATCTGGGTTCTCACTTTATCACTGAATATGTTATTTATATGACAGAGGGTTCTGTTGCTTAGTGAAGCAGCAAGCAGACAAGCATTTCAAAATCATCTACTGAGACTGAATATATCACATCCTCAGAGGTCATCTATGAGCTTGTCTGCCTCTGGGAATTGCTGAAGGATGCCAGCTTTGTGCTGTCCTGGCTCAATAATCTTGATGATAATGATAGTCTGATCAAATCACTGATCAATAAACTGATGTATATGATTTAAGCAGATAATAAATCAGTGATTGAACTGATTAAAAGTAAGACTATTTCACACCAATCTAAGTATATAGAGATTCACTTTCATACTTTTTAGGATCTCATCTGCAAGAATGAGATCTTGATTGATTATGTTCTATCCACTGAGAACACAGCAGACAGGCTGACCAAGCTGCTTGAGATGACTAGATATACTCTATGACAGAAGATATTAGAAGATGCAGTAAGTGAGCAGAAATGATTATATAAAGAAAATGACTGATTTTTCAACAATATGGGTTTTCCAGTCAAATTATATACTGATATCTAGCTACAGACTATTTTTTGTATGTAATCTCATATACAGTTACATCAGTGAGTGGAGGTGTCAGATCTATCCATCTTCTTATGTAATTCACACTGTATATAACTTCCATGTAGCTAGTGATCACTTCATAATCAATCAAGCAATCTATCCTTGACATATAAAACTTAATAGAAGATTTTGATCAAATTATCAAGATTTATAAATATGATATGATCAATACTATTATTATAAAAAAGCAATATCAGAATATATTCAATGCAAATGAGATAGAGAAGCAAAAGTGAAATAGATCTAGACATCAAATTCAACATGCAGGGAATCTAACTAGAAATGAAGCTCAGAATCTTATTGTTTCCTCTGCTGCATCTGTTAAACAAACAGTTATTTAATTGTATGAGTCATTACCTTCTAAGTCTATATTATGTGTATGAGCTTCACCACACTGCAACAATTGCAATACTCTTCAGACATACAAGATTAAGATGTTCTCAACTGCATGTAATTTAATTTAATTTAATTGAGTGTTGTGGTGTAGAGATATTTGAATTAAAATCTAATTAGTTGGGATGTGCTGATTTTGGTGGTCCGCTCGGTGTGGAATTACGTTAGTTAGTTAGCTGACTAACCGCTCAATTCGCCAAAACAACACGCACGCGCCCTGACCGCTTGTTGCTCGCATCCACAACATGCGCAGCTCGCTTCGAGGAGCCCACTGTGACGATCGGGAACTGCCGCTGTGCTATGCCACCTAGATAGACATTTACTTCCGCCATGGACCGGTCTCATCGAGACCACCCCGGCAGCCCGTCTCCTGCGGCCAGGCTCCAAGGGAGGCTGTCAACCAAACACGCGGACAAACTGGCAAGCTCCTTTACTCGCCTCCCAATTGCAACAGGTTCTGTTATAGTCGGTCCATCCTCGTCGCCTTCTCCTTCGCCGTACCAGTCACCTTCTCGTTTCGTTGACAGGAACACTCCCTTTTCACGCCATAACTCGCCGTCGAGAGCTCTAGCCAACCACCCGTCCGTTCCCCGAAGGAACCCCAGTACCAGTTCGTTGAGAGAGGAAAGAAGAGGGTCTACCCCGTCTCTCCAGAAAAGATCATCGGTCAGCTCACTACGATCTGTTCAAAACTATAGTAGAAATGGCGTTACCCCCCAGCGACCCAGCCTATCGCGACCCGCCTCTTCAAACTTCCTTTCTACCACCTCTTCTAGCATGCGCCCCAAGTCCCCCTTAGCGGGCCCTGATTCCCCGATCCAGCCTTTGCTGCCAACCGCCTCCTCCATCGCCAATAGCCATTTCAAGAAGGAGTTGGCTTTGCATCAATCCGCGGACCTGCACTCCAAAACTCTCGTCATTGTACAAGATGCCTGTTACGGACACAGGTTTTCGCGCCCAAGAACCTCCAAGGCCAGCTTGGAACAAATTGTCGAACGCCCAGAGCGCTTACTTGCTAGTGTTCTGGGTGTATCAACCGCATATATTCGCATGGGAAGGAGGTATGATGACGGCCAGTTTGCACCACATCCGGACCTAGATCTTCGGTCGCTTCCCATCCCACCCTTTCAAGTCCGGAAGACGACGCGCACTATGCCAATTAATTCCCCTGCGGTTACACATGTCCATGGAATAAAATGGATGGATGAACTACGAGTTATGTGTTATGCCGCCGAATCTCGTCTTGCATTGAATGGAAAGGAGTTGGTTCGCCCCAGCAGTTCAGGGAAGGACAATAATAGCTCATCAAGCCTACCAAAACTCCACGAGGGCGACCTGTATTTGTGTTCGGAGTCCCTGAATGCTTTTGAAGGTGCGTTGGGAGGAGTCTGCGAAGCGGTGGATGTCGTGTTTGGGCCGACGTCGACCACTCGCGCTTTCGTGAGCATTCGACCTCCCGGTCACCATTGTTCAGCAGACTATCCATCCGGGTTTTGCTGGCTTAATAATGTTCATGTTGGTATCACTCATGCTGCAATGTCTCATGGTCTCACTCATGCTGCTATCATTGATTTTGATCTACACCACGGAGACGGATCGCAGGAGATTACTTGGGAGCAGAATCGGAAGGCAAAAACCGCTTCGAAAAACGCCCCTCTGCACAAGAAGATGACCATCGGCTATTACAGTCTGCATGACATTAACTCATATCCTTGTGAAAACGGCGACCTGAACAAAGTTCGTAATGCTAGCCTTTGTATCGACAACGCCCATGGACAGTCTATCTGGAACGTCCATCTAGAACCCTGGAAAAGTTCGGCTAGCTTTTGGGAGCTGTATAATAAAAAATATACAATTCTTCTTGAAAAGGCTCGAAAGTTTCTTCGTTCCCATACCCTCCGTTTGTTAAATTCACAAAATCCGGCACCACCCAAGGCAGCAATATTCATATCAGCAGGTTTCGATGCTAGTGAGTGGGAAGGAGTTGGTATGCAACGACACAAGGTCAACGTACCCACGGACTTTTATGCCAAGTTTACTTCAGATATTGTACGGATGTCAGAAGAGGAAGGCCTAGGTGTTGATGGGAGGGTTATTAGTGTTCTGGAAGGGGGATATTCTGATAGAGCTCTAATCAGTGGTGTACTCAGTCATCTCTCAGGGCTTGCGGACAGCCAGACCAGCATTTATGAAAATGGAGACAACCGCCTCGCTGCTGAGATGTTGGGCCGCCTTGGTTTGAATGATGTTCCCGAGGCGGTTTCAGAGGAAAGTTCTTCATTTGATACTGAATGGTGGAAACTTCCTCTGCTAGAAGAAATAGAACGTCTTGCAAACCCACTACCTCCAGCCCCAACTCGCAAATCTCATGAAAAAAGCCCTCCTACATATTGTTCTCCCACGCAGGCGTCAGCCGCCAAAATCGTCATCCCCTCGCGAGACCGCAGATCAATTTCATCTCAGCTAAGTGCTGGTGACGGAGGCTACATGCGCCCACCCCTCCCGGCCATTGACTGGGCAACGGCGGCGTATGAGATGTCGAAAATCCTCATTCCTACGGACCGCCAGACAGTGAGCTTCCAGCACGCGGAGCTGAAGGCTGAGGGTGCTCGTACACGACCAGACCGGCACTCAACTTCGAATATTTCAGAATTACAGCCTGTTGATGACCGGAGATCTATGCAGTTGAGGGAGAGAAAACTAAAGTCACCCTCGCCGGAGCTACAAATAGCCGGACGGTCTTCTCAAACTTCGCGACGAACCACCATTGCATCAATCAGCGACCTACCCGAAACATCTACCGTCACATCTTCTGCAAGTAGCAACCAAAATTTGAACCATGTTTATTCTCGGAATTCACGACGACTAAGTGTAGCCTCGACCGTGGCATCCACTATCGGTGGAAACCCTAGTAAGGCCAGCGTGGAAGGAACTTCACCAACATCTTCAAATGGGGATTGCGACCGCACGCTAAATTCACGCCCAGGAACTTCAAACGGGAAGCCTGCGGATTTGGTAACAGTTAAAAAATCCCGAGTTACGGGTGTCCGGTCTAGTCCAAGAAAAGCGGCACCACCCCCACAAGCACGAGCGATCGGTGGAAGCCCAATTCCACCCTTCGATTCATCTTCTATCAATACGGATACAGCAGAGCGTGAACTAACTAAACTTTCTGTCGGAATTAAGAAATTAAGCATTAAACTTAAAGTTCCCAGCCCGGAAGAGCATGCTGCCAGAGAAGAGGAGCGACTGAAAGTTAGCGCAAACAAATTCACCTCCAGAAAGACTAGAAAGACCCAGGCACCCAAAAAGTCTGGATCAAGAAGCACAAAATCCAGCGCGAAGACACTACGTCCTGGCACCGCGTTGGGCGAGGCTTCTGCCCCTCCTGTTGTGCTATCTGCTGCTTCGGGTCCTGTTAAGCAAGAAGCGGGTTCCCCTACGGCACTTGCAAACCCTGACATTGAAATGATCCATACCCCAGATTTAACGACTACACCATTCTCCGCCAAGTTGAATAACGGGGCAGCTATATCTGGATGGCCATCCGAATCAGGGATGCAGCAGACTCAACAGAAGCCTTCAAAGCGCTTGTCGCCTGATGGGACCTTCACACCTCATATTTCCCATTCTCTCACTCCTCGATCCCTCGGAAATTCGCAGCAACCCCAAATCACCGTCAAGCCACCGCCTACCTCGAGGGGCTATAAGCCTGCTACCCAACAGCAACAGCAACAGCAACAGCAACAAACTACTAATATACAACTTCCTGTTTTCACGTCCACTTCCGCTATACCTTTCGCTACTTCATCCGCCGTTTCTAGCGCGGCCCCTCCAGGCCCACGCCAGGAAAATCGTCGAGAGCAGTGAGAATTGCCAGCACCACCAATGTCTATGGTTGGGGTTTATGCTGTGTCATTTTTCAATACCCTTGTCTCGTTTGTGGCAATCAACTTGAACTTTTTTTCTTCCATTATATCCCTTCCCCCCTCCTATAACTCCTTGTATGCTTCATTTGCTTACTTCATTTCTTCAATACCCTCTGTGCTGTATATCTTAGTTGTATTATCTTCCCCCCATCTGCTTCCATACTACACCTCTTCTTATTCCTCTTTAATAACCAACTCGGCCTTCTCAGTTTCCTTTTATCCCCCTTGGTTATTCCCATTACCATCCCTGCCTCTTCGCAAGGGCTTGTGTTGTCTTCCTCTACTGTTTTTATTCACTGTGTTCCATATCCCACCTCCGCTGCATCACTATGCTAGTAAAACTGCTGTTGTTATTCATGTATACCCCTGTAAACACAGGCGTTGTGTTCTAATGATCATCTCACTTTATTCGTTTATATCCCCAACATGTTTAACACAAGGAACGAAACAGGGTTATTCTCGCTTTCCTCAGCGGGCGCGTTGCGAAAAAGGCTTTGTGATCGGAACGATTACTTTCTGTCCGGGACCATGTGGATGTACAACAGTTGCTCTTCATTTTTTATTCTCATGCGGCTCGCCGGGGGATGCGAACGGTGTTAATTGCTCGCTGATCTTTGCTATTCAGCGCGAGGATCAAATATACTGCGGTCTTTTGAGTTTTAAATATTCTCAGCAAGTTTTTTATCTAATATCCCTTCCTGTTCAAACTTAAGTGGTCAGAGTGTCTTATTCCTGATGACTATTCAACAAATTTTCACAAAACACAAGCGGGATTCACTCGTTTTTCATACTTGAGAGCACTCACCACGAACGTTAATATGTACTTGTCCTAAATATGCTATAGAATGTGTTCTATATTCTCATGTGCCGGCGATCATTACCCATAAGAATTGAACGCTTTGGCAGGGAGATTGAGGACTGGGTTTCCTTATCGCGGTCATACATATCGGACCAAATGCTATGAGAAAATCCGACAAGGCTTATAAGGAGTGGAAGGACGAATGGAGTGTCAGAGTATTGAACATCAGCTAGGCGATCACATACATGGCCTAAGATCTGGATGAATGTACACAATGTCCACCAGTCCCGGTACCAAAGAGAAGGAGCCTGAAAGAAGTGACTATTGTCCTGAGGAGCCAAAGTCGTCATCTTCTGAGTGAAGCCCTGGCTGATGTGGCTGGGATGTCGAATAGGAATGTGGACGGCCAAGTTCACAAGAAGGCCGTGACACAGAAGGAGGAGTAACATGAGAGGTGATTCAGGTTTGAACCCGTGCTGAGGGCTATCAATGCCATTGTATTTACTCGATAAAATAGATAGCATCCGGTTCAAATATTTCTAGAATGTGATGTGCCGCCTGTTTCGACTCTCTAACAAAACAATATTGGGGAAGCATAACAACTATCAGTTGCTAGGGGGAATAACATACCAATTGTGAGTCTTCAGGAGAGATGGGACGTGACAGAGTGAGGGATTATGTGGGCTACTTCTAGGTATTCAAATTCATCGCCTGTTTAAATCCATCAAAGGTTTCCCGTCATCATCTACTTGGCACGTATTGTAGGAGGATAACGTTATGTGTTGTATTAAGGTGTGTGTGTGTGTGTGTGTGTGTGTGTGTGTGTGTGTGTGTTTTTATTTAACGCCTGGTTAGTCCATGTGCCTTATGGAAACATGATCTAGTAGAGTCTGTGTTGAACTATAGAGTGAGTAGAGCTGTGCCTGTAGGTGAATACCTATCTAGTAGCTATCTTACAAATGAGGCAAAAGGGTTGCATATTGCTGCACTGGTAGAGCCTATGAATCAGTTGTCATAGAGCAGAGGTTTTAAGAGATTTTAGATTTGTGAAAGAGAGGTAGAAGAGACAGATATAGAGAAAGACAAGAAAGAAAAGACAGAAAAGAAAAGAGAGAAAGAAGAAGAAGATGATGAGAAGAACAGAAGCAAGACAGAGAAGAAGATGATCTGTAAGATCTGATCTGAAGATGCATGACAGCACATTGAACAGATATTCTGATAGAAGACTGTTTCTCTTAGTCAGTTATTGAATTCTAGAGTTTCATGTGAGATTGTCAATATCTCATGAAGATTGTATATAGACTGACATCACTTTGCTGCTTTTCTTGCAAGAGTACAATAGTAAAAATATTCAGAGATTTTACTATGATCACACTGACAGTAGCACTCTGCATCTTCATGCTTAAGAAGACTATGATAGACTGTAAAGTTTTCATGATCTGATTGAGCAGCATAGAGCTTTTCTAATGTGAAGTGTGAAAGTTTTATCTCTGTTGAGACTCTCTTTAGTGAGATCTTCAGCTTCATATAGCATTTGAGCTGATTTTTGACTCAGTAGTTCTCAAAGATCTGTGTGATTTGTTTTATAGTGTGTCACTTTATATAAGCTAAAATGTCTATACTGTCAGATTGAGATGTTATGCTTGCACTTGCTGTCTGTGCTACAGCTGCTTTGACTTCAAGATCTGTCTTTTCATTATCAGTCACATCTGTCTAATCTGAGACTCATCTAATGATCACTCTGCTCTGAGTGATCAATGAGAGTCTATTTTTACTCTGTCAGATCTTTATGACTTTCAGAAACTGCATGAAGACCTGCTAGCTAGAGATGTTTGATATAGATTCAAAAGCTCATGCTATCTTCAAATTGTCTAGACAAATGTAGATATTACTGACAAACTTCATCTGAAAAGAGATGATGACTTTCTTTAGATTCTGCAGAGCTGTCATTGTCTCTGTGTCAAAGATCTCTGCTTTATTCATTGATAGATTTTCTGTGAAGATTAGATAGTGTTCACTATTCTAGCATATAGTTCATTCTGCACTAGTCATGCACTGAGAGCATTCTATCTGTGAATTATCAGTAAAGATCATCAGATTCAGAGAATTGCATTATTGTAGTCAGCTCTTAAAGTCTTGTACTGTCTGTTTCTTTATGCAGTCTGTCTCATACTCAATCTGCAGATCTTTTTTTCTGAGAAATCTCATTTAAAAAGATGTGAGTAGAGAATCATGTGCTTCTATCTCATCAGCATGACTGGACACTCTAGACAGACATGTGATATAGAACTTGATGATAGCTACTTTATTAGAGTGTCTCACTAGTGAGTGTCTCTTGTCAAGCTTTTTGATTTTTACTGTAAATGCAGCACACTGATTGTCTAGTGTCTCTTTCATTGACATGATTTCTAGCTCACAATGTAGTGCTGAAATGAGTATGATCTTGTAAACTGACAGTGCTTCTCACAAAGCATCTCTAAGAACTAGATCTAGCTTTCTGACTAGACAATTCATTTGATTGAAGATTTTCTTTCTCTTCTTCATTCATGTGACTTCAGGTCATCAGGCCTCTGCTTCATAGCAGAGCACAGAGAGCACACAGATCTGAATGAATTGTCTAAGCAGTTGTACTGAGATGCCTCTTGCTGTGTTGCTTAGTGTCTGTATATTATTAAACATCTGTTGTGTCTTAGCTGTCATGGTCTTCACATGTTTCTTGAAGCTTAGTTTTCTATCTAGTCAGATTTCTAGATATCTTATGAAGCTTTTCACTGCATTTGCTGTAATAGAGTGAGTGTCAGATGTTGTTTCAAGATTAATTGAGAGGTTTAAAAGAATTCTGCATCATGTGAAGTGTGCTAACTCAGTTTTGACAAAATCAAATATTAGTCCTTCTTTGCTGACTCAATTATTTAGTATTTTGAAATTCTTCTGAAGAGTAACAACATTCTCTTCAAGAGTGATTTCAGCACTAAGCAGTTCTAGATCATCTGCATAGTCTGAGTATGCATATCTTCTTTGTATAGTTTCTAGAAAGAACAGAGACTGAATATATAGCATGAATAGAATAGATGAGACTGATGAGCCTTGTGGAAGTTCTGCTGAGATATCAAAGAGCTCTTTCAGAAGTTCATTCAATCTGATTCTGCCTGTGCATTCTGTCATGAAGCTTTTTATTCATCTAATTAAATTTGATGATCAGTCTTGTTCTTGCAATCTCTGCAGCATTCTTTCTCTGAGTACAGCATCAAAAGCAATCTTGATATTCAGAGTAAGAAGAGAGACTACTTTTTCATGAGCTCAGGCTTTCTCTATATCATGAATCATTACTGTTACTAGATCTGAGGCAGCTCACTCAGAAAGAGCTTCAAAATACTGAGGATGAACAATCTTCTCTTGTATGTCTGTTCAGGCTAGTCTATAGACTATCAGGCATTTCAGTCCCTTCCTCAACATTGAAAGAAGGACTATAAGTCTGTAGAATCACAGAAGTGTTGAATCTCTATTGATCTTAGACAGCACAACCAGTGTGACATCTTAAAAGAAGATTGAGTGTAAGTCAATTCTAAGATAGACACTGAACAGCCTTTTCACTGATATCTTAATATGTGATCATGTCTTTTGTAGCATCTCTGTTAGCACTTCATCAGTTTCTAAAGTGATATTACCTGTGTTCAGCAGAGAACTTTGTATCTCATGTGCTGAGACAACAGGAAATGATAATTTGACAGATGATGAATTGAATCAGCTAACTGAGATATTCTCTTTGCTTGTAGTTTTCTGTAAGAGCACCTGTTGCAGAAGATCTCTTTTCTCTCTAGAAGTTGTCTGTGTTAGCTCAGTCTCTTCATCTACAAAAGAGGAGAAATGAAAAGAGTCAGTTGAATGAACTCATTTGATCATCTTAAAGATATCTTTTTCTGCTGAGATCTCTGCTATCTTGTCTCACCAGTATTCTCTCTTAGCTTTTCTGATGATTCTGACTATGTTGCTTTTTGCTTCTTGTAAAAAACTAGAGTCTAGACACTGTGTCTAATATAGTGTTGTCACTGCTTTCTGACAGTTCTCATTTCATCATGACTGATTTGTGTCTTGCCTGATGCTCTTCTTGATGAAACTTTTCAGAGAAGCTATTAATACATCTGTGATATCTTTAGTCAGAGCATTCAGCTGATCTGTATTGAGGTACTCTGAGATATCACATAGTTTGTCTAGTTTTGACTTATAGGTCTTCAGCATCTGGTTAAAGACCTTCTCATTCATGATGTCAAGACAGAAAAAATGGAGTGGTCTGTCAAGCTTTGTACTCTGTGAAAGACTAATTTTGATGAGAAGAGTCTGATGATCAGAGAAGATATAAAGAGATCTGTCCACCTGTATGTTCACTTCTTTGATAACTAATTTCAGAGTGGCTCAGGCCAGGTCTATCATGTTATACTCACATGTGAAAATGTCTGAGTCCATGGTGAGAGTAAAGTTGAAATTCATGATTCATTACAGGAATGATTCTGCTCACATGCTTGAAGACACTCCTGATTGTCACACAGAGTGCTTAATATTGAGGTCATCAGTGAGAAGCAACAGAAGTGCTGAGACAGATCAGAAGAGAAGACAACTCACATCTTGTTCAGAATTCTCTGCATCTGATGATGCATTGTATATATTGACTGTCTGAAGCTGTAGACCTCATACCTGTATGTGCAGTATGTGAATGTCTCAGTTTTCTGCTCAGAAGCCTGAGACTGCATGAGCATGAATTTGTGAGTGTTAATGCACATAGATAAAGACTTGTGACTTTCTGTCTCACTTTTCAATTGAGACAAAGCAGTTGAATGCTGAATGCTTTTTAGAGATGCATTGACTTAAGTTTCTGTGAATTCAGAGTTCCTGTATGAGAAGGATGTCAATCTTTCTTTCAAATGCTAGATTGAGAGCTGTCTCATGTGCTAAGTTCTCTTTTTCTACATTGACTTGCATAATCTGCAGGAATTGTGGAGATCTAGAGTTCTTCTTCATTGAGTAGCTGAAAGAAGGGTATTGTTGTATGAGATGATATGTTGAGTGTTATATTAGATGTTAAATTGAGTATCATGTCTAATGCTATATCTGATGCTGTGCTCAATACTGTGCTTGATGCTGTGTTTGATGTCAGTGTGAGATTAGATCTACACTCAGTAGAATCATTCAATCTCAGATCTGCTGATGAACCTTGATCACCACATTTGCTGTTATTGGTCTTAGTCAAGTATGTCTTACTCTGTGCATTGCAGATACTTCTCAGCTGATTTCTTGAGTGTCTTTGAATAGTCTCATTCTTTATCTCTGATCTGATGAGACAGGATGAATCATCTGCAGCATGTGATTCAAGACAGTTAGTGCAGCAATTGAGGCATTCACATGCTTCATTCTTCTTATGACAGAATGAATTTTCTTTCACATGATTCTTAGAATTGTATTTTTTGCAGTGAGAAATGTGAAGACAGTATCTCTCTTGATGAAATTCTCAGCATTTGCTGCATTATTGTATTTTGATCTTAGATGTCTTTCTGATCACTGGTCTTTGATATTCATATAGTTCTACTTTTGATGGCAGATTTACTGCTGTCTCTTGTGAAAAGTATAATATAAAAGTGACTATTGAGTTTTCAGAGTGTATTTTTACTCAGTGACTCTGAACAGACTTGATTTTGATTTGAAGTGTGAATTCTTCTGTCATGAATTCTGCTGAGAGACATGAAGTTTCATCATCATAGTCACTAATCTTCATGAGCAGCTCAGAAATCAAACAGATGATTCAATGTTCTTTCTTCTCTATCTGAGCATTGATGAGAGTGGCTGCTAAAACATTCTTTTTGATTAGCAGAGTCTTTATGTCTTGCAAGCTTCTAGAAATGATGACAATGTCTATGAGAATGACTTGAACTGCTGTGATGACTGCTGTCAAAGACTCTGAGAGTTTAGTCTTCAGCTTTCTAAGAGTAGCAATTGAGCTTGCTTTGTGAGCTAGATGATTTGAAAGCAGACACATGAGAATTCATGATGTTTTTCCTTCTCTGAGATTATTTCTAAGCAGGGGTTTCTGTAGTATAATTGCTGATGTTTTTGTTACATTGATACTGTCTGCAGCTGTCTTTGTGTAGATAGAAGCTCTTGCATCATTTGCATCAGTGAAGTCAGCAGACTTGATTGTGATGAACTGCTTAGCTGTTTCTAGACTTTTATTGTATCAGTTCTTGACTAGCACCTTCACAGCAGCTTCAAGAGCCAGTGCTCTTGATAGATCTTTTGTCTTCATGACATCTAAGTCTTCTTCAATCTGATCAAGTATATTTGCAGCAGCTAGTGCTTCTGCATGAGATTTCTATATCTCAGTCTCATGAGTAGCTAGGAGATCACTAGTCATCAGATCATGTAGATTGAGACATATTGATGTGACATTTCTGCTCTTTGAGCTGTCTGCTGATGTAAAGGAGCTTGAAGACTTCATGTCATTCAGTTCACATGTGCAGTGAGTGATTGAGATGAGAAAATGAGATCTCTTGAATGAACAGTGTATGAGAGAGTAGATGTGAGTCAAGACTCAAAACACATTCAGTGATGTTGAGAAACTGAGTGCACTGACAGTGCTGTGTCAGCACATCATCAGACTTGCTGTCTGAGAAGATGAAAGAGAGCTTATAGAAATGTGATCAGAATTGATTAAGATGTTTTTTGATCTCAAATGTGTCATTCAGACTGTTGTATTAAGGTGCTAGCTATGCGAGAGCAGTATAATATGATCGGGCCACGTGATAGATTAATCAAAGAAGGCCTAGCTAGCTAATTGTGAAATGATTGAACCTTCTATTCAGAGAAGCTAGCTAGGTTATTGCTATATTACATACAAGTGATCACGTGTGAGCGGGTTGGTCGTTAGGGCAACGCCAACACCACCCAGGCGGGCACCACTACAGATTGGTCATGATCTGGTCACGTGATCACATGGGCTGTTTATAATCTAAGCAGACTCTAACACTTCTTTGTCCTTATCAATTTTAGTATATTTGTTACATAGCAGTTAGCCATGCAGAGAGTTTTCTTCTTATGTAGCTCATATTCACTTTCTAATATAATATTA
Source organism: Paracoccidioides lutzii (assembly GCF_000150705.2). Taxonomy (NCBI): domain Eukaryota; kingdom Fungi; phylum Ascomycota; class Eurotiomycetes; order Onygenales; family Ajellomycetaceae; genus Paracoccidioides; species Paracoccidioides lutzii. Next base: position 110,892 of record NW_015440986.1, on the reverse strand, counting down.
AAATTTTCTTCTACTCTTTAACTCTGATTTTAGTGAAAAACTCAAGTGCTTTAGTTGAATTAGAATCTGCTAGTTAAGAGTCTGATAATATGTCAGATCAACTGTCAAAGACAACAATTCAATCTGATATCAGATGATCACTGCAGACTCTCAACCTCTTGAAAGAGATCAAAAGAACTGATGATACATTCTAACAAGATCAATTGACTAATTATATATCTTAATTGAGAAATTCAAAAAGACAATTCACTTAGACAGTGACTATATTTATAAAAACCTGAGTGAAAAGATAAGAGAAATTTTAATATTATATTAAGAAGTGAATGCAAGATGCATAAGAACAAAGCTCTCTGTGTTGTTAACTGCTATATAACAAAATACTATAATTAATGAGGAAAAAAGATGTCAGAATCTGCTCAGATTATAAACAACTCATGTGATCACATGACTGAATCACAAAATGTGAGATGATTGAATCTTCTATTCAGAGAAGCTAGCTAGATTATTGCTATATTATATACAAGTGATCATGTGTGAGTGGGGTGGTTGTTAGAGCAACACCACCTAGATAATTGCTGCTATATCTCCTCTTATATCATCATGCAGAATCTTGAATGCTATATGTGAAAAAGAAAAAACTAGCTATGCCATCTTCAAATCTATTCAAATCATGCTACATACATTAATTTTTAACATTTCTGTCTTTTTCTTCTGTAAAATCAAGTGAATTAAGAAATTGTTGAAATGTCACTGTGCTCAGAGATTTAGTTAATCTGTCTGCTGTCATTTCTTCATTTGAGATATATTCAATCAAAATAATGCCATTGTTCAATTAGCTACAGGCGTAATAGAATCATGTGTCAATATGCTTGCTCCTAGCAGTAATTGTAACTACAGTAGCTAGATTGATTATACCTTTATTATCTGCTTTGATTGGCAAGGGATCATTTACTATAAAGCTCAAATTCATCATCATGCTTCTTAACCACATTGCTTCATGTACAGTCTCACTCAATGCTATGTATTTAATCTCATTAGAACTCAAAGAGATGTACAGCTGCTTGTTTGATCATCATGAAATCAGCATATCAGCAAGTATAAAAACATAGTCAGATGTAGACTTTTGATCATCATTCAATAGATCAGCTCAGTCAGAATCTGTGTATTTGACCAGCATATATATCATGTTCAGGAACTCATTCTCAGATTCTTCATCATCATTATCTTTTGTATAAAATATACTAATTTCACGCGTACCTTTTAAATATTGAATGATATGTAATAAGGTCTTTCATGTCTTAGAGGTAGGAGTGACATTCTTCTATGCTAATAGAGAAGCTGTGCAGATGATATCTAGCTGCAGTTTAACTGCCAAATACTGCAAGCAGTCAACACTGTGTTGAAATCACTGTTTTGTAAAACTGGTCTCTTTTTCAGGAACAGAGAAGTCATTTAAATGTAGACTATCATCTATAAGTGTTTGAATAGTAGTTGCATCATCCAGGTAGAAATCTTCTATCAATTAATTGATATAATGTCAGAGGGTCAATTTGATGCTGCTATTTGTACATTTTACTTCTATGTCTATATATTTTGTGAGTACATTCAAATCTTTGATCTTAAGCTTCTGGTGCAGAACATCAACTAGTCAATTGACATCCTTCAGAGTATCCATAAAAATATGAAGATTATCAACATATATGATTATATATAGATATTTTCAGGCTGAATGTCATCAAAGAGTGAGGTCATAAGAACTCAGAGTAAAGCTGTTCTCCTGTAGCAGAGCTATCAAGTAATCATATCATATTTTGATAGCTGAATCCAACTCATATAGAGATCTTTCAATTGCACAAACAAGTATGTGTAGAGCTCCTTCTTCAAAGCCAGTAGATTATCTCATATAGACTGTTTTTCCAAGTCTTCTGTGTAAGTATGCCATCACTATATTCATCTGCCATAGAGTCCAACCATGTTTTGCAGTGATCATAAACAATATGTGATTCATGATATCTATAACTACAGGAGCATATGTTTCTTGATGTGTTTTCTTTTTGAATCAATTGTCACAAATTACTCATCTGAACTTCTGCAATATATCATCTTCATCAGCATTGAGATCACTGAGGCAGTTCTTTTCAACAAAAACTCAGCAGCTGAGTGCCACTGACTCATCATGAGGAACATCAGAATATGAAATTAATATTTAAATCTTTCAATATTTAAGATTATTAATTTCATATTGTATAAATTTCCTTCAATATGATCTCACCTGTGAATGATTAGTTGCATCCTTGAAGCTTTCAGCAAGCCGCCTATAATTGAGGAAGGTGTGTACATCATGAAGACTTTCACAGCTGTAGGTGATTCTTGAGGTTGGAGTTGAGTATTGGCAGGATTATTGTCACCAGTGATGGCTAAGGCCTTAGCATAATCATTATCATATATATGTGATTTTGCTGTGAAATAGATCACTTTTGACTCATAGTAAGCATTAACTTTCAACATTCTTTCAACTATTTTATAAATTAAACTTTAAACTGTGTAAATCATAGTGAAAATAACACCATTGAGGGCCTTGATGATGAAGTAGAATGAGGTGTTTGAATTTGAAAGTTCATATTGAAAACTCTGATTCTTCAACTTAGTAAAAGATACTAAGTTGATAGTAAGATTTAAAATATAATGAACATTGTGTATAGATATATCCCCTCTATCAGATTCTAGAATGAGATTTTCAATCTCTTTAATATGATCATATTTATCATCTGCTGTATGAACTTTGAGGTCACTGTCATAGATTTTCTATTGAATAATAGACTGCTTTTCCTTTGTCATATAAAAACTTATACATGTGTCAAGAAATCAAGGCTAGAAGGTAATATCAGTGATTGCTGACAGAGTAATTGCAGCATTGACAGCAGCAGATTGTGTTATTAGAAGGTCAGAAGATTCATTCTTTTTATCATTTTCATTCTTCTTTTTGTCATTTCATTTATTGTGACTGCTGATGTTGCTATTTTTTATGAACTTGGTAATCTTATTCTTATTTGTCTCCCTCTACTCTTCAGTGACAAGTTCAGGGTGTAATCACTAACAAGAGTCCTTAATATGCTGATTTGAGTAGCAGATCTCACATTTGAAACTATTCAAATTTGTGGTGTCAGACAAATTGGAGTTTGACATGAAGGAGATAGCTGTGTTGACTCATAGAGATTTGAGATGTTTATTGAACTTGCTCATACAATTTGTTAACTGCTTCATGAGATTATTAATGTCAATATTTTTAATAAAGTCCTGGTTGATCATGTAGAAATCATTCAAATGCATCTTGACTAAAGACTTTTGATGTTCTTTCAAATTAATAAGAAAAAGATCATGATAGAAGTCCTCTGAGTTGTTTGTCAGTTCCTTATGATGTGCAACTAAGTAGTAGAATCTTCTTTGAAATGCCAAGTAATTATTGTTGATGTGTAGAGTAGTCAGCTTCTTCATGACATTAAGACATTCTTTCATTAAAGACATCTCATATTCAACATCAATCTTTTTTCATAATGCAGCAGTGTTGTTAGGTTTCAAAACTCCAATGATTGTACATATAGACCTCAATAAGAATTGCAACATACATCAATAGAGTGCTTTGATTTGAATATTTCATTTTTCAGCATTCAACACATTTTGACTAATATCATCTGAGCAGACATGTTGATTCTTGATTAAAATGTCAGTTTCATCAATGACTTCAGCATCCACAAGGATTTCCATTTGTCAGATTTGATAATTAATGCTATCAAATGTAATTATCATTTTAGTATTCATAGCTCTTTGAACATTCTTTTGATATTCACAGATCTGAGATTTGAAATCATCTGCAGATGTATCATTGTTGATATTTGAAGTGTTCTGATGTGTCATTTGTTGACAAAAGATCAGCAAATCTGCTACACTTATTGTAATCATATCACTTACATTAAGAGTAGATATTTGAGACTGAAGGTTTGAGATTCCTTCACTAGCTGCTGTGAATTCATGTATAGACTCAGAAGTGAGTATTTCATCAGACTCACAGCTTGATGAATGTATGATGCAGTTTGAACTTGATTTCTGCTTCAGGTCTTCTAATTCTTCATTCTCATCTAGTGATAGAAACACTTCAACAGCTCTAAAATGTAATTGTAAAGATCACTTTCTCTCTGTTAAAGAAGTAGATAGTTCAGTCATTAGATCAGAGAGTGAACTCATTCAGACATGTACACAGCTGTTCTTAACACAATTTTTATTAAAAACCAGCTATCCAGGCTATAACCTGTGGGATGGTTGAACCTTCTATGTGTGTGTGTGTGTGTGTGTGTGTGTGTGTGTGTTTTTATTTAACACCCGGTTAGTCCACGTGCCTTAAGGGCACGTGATCTAGTAGAGTCCGCGTCGAACTATAGGGCGGGTAGAGCTACGCCCGTAGGCGACTACCTATCTAGTAGCTATCTTACAAATGAGGCAAAAATGGGTTGCGTATTGCTGCACCGGCAGAGCCCATGGGTCGGTTGCCATAGAGCAGAGGTTTTGAGAGGTTTTTAGGTTTGTGGAAGGAGGTAGGGGAGGCGGATAGGAAGGAAGGCAAGGAAGGAAAGAAAGGAGAGGAAAGAGAGGAAGGAGGAGGAGGTGGTGAGGAAGATGGGGGCAAGACAGAGGAGAGAATGGTCTGTGGGATCTGATCTGGAGGTGCGCGACGGCGCATTGGACAGATATTCTGATAGAAGGCTGTTTCTCTTAGCCAGTTATTGAATTCTAGGGCCCCACGCGAGGTTGCCAGTGTCTCGCGGAGATTGTAGATAGGCTGGCGCCGCTTTGCTGCTTTTCTTGCAAGAGTGCAATAGTAGAAATGTTCTGGAGTTTTGCTATGTCCGCACCGGCAGTAGCACTCTGCATCTTCATGCTTAAGGTGGCTGTGGTAGGCTGCAAAGTCTCCATGACCTGATCGGGCGGCATAGAGCTTTCCTAATGTGAAGCGTGAAAGTTTTACCTCTGTTGAGGCTCTCTTTAGTGGGATCTCCAGCTCCATATAGCGTTTGGGCTGATTTTTGGCCCAGTAGTTCTCAAAGGCCCGTGTGGTTTGTTCCATAGTGTGTCGCTTTATATAAGCTAGAGTGCCTATGCTGTCAGGTTGAGGTACCATGCTTGCACTTGCTGCCTGCGCTGCGGCTGCTTTGGCTTCAAGATCTGCCTTTTCATTACCAGCCACGCCTGCGTGGCCTGGGACCCATCTAATGACCACCCTGCTCTGGGTGGCCAATGGGAGCCTATCCCTGCTCTGCCAGGCCTTTATGGCTTTCAGAAACTGCGCGAAGACCTGCTGGCTAGAGGTGTTTGGCACGGATCCAAGGGCTCGTGCTACCTCCAAATTGTCTAGGCAAATGTAGACGTTGCTGGCAAACTTCGCCTGAGGCAAGGTGGTGGCTTCCTTTAGGCCCTGCAGGGCTGCCATTGCCTCTGCGTCAAAGACCTCTGCTTTATCCATTGGCAGGTTTCCTGTGGAGATTAGATGGTGTTTGCTACCCCAGCATATAGCCCATCCTGCACCAGTCGCACGCTGAGGGTGCTCTATCTGTGAACCATCGGTAAAGACCACCAGATCCAGGGGATTGTGTTGTTGTAGCCAGCTCTTAAAGTCTTGTGCTGCCTGTTCCTTTGTGCGGCCTGCCTCATACCCAATCTGCAGATCTTCTTTCCTGGGAAATCTCATCCAAGGGGGCGTGAGTAGAGGGTCATATGCTTCTATCCCACCAGCATGACTGGACGCTCTAGACAGACGTGTGGTATAGGGTTTGGTGGTAGCTACTTTATTAGAGTGTCTCACTAGCGGGTGCCTCTTGTCAAGCTTTTTGATTCTTACTGCAAATACAGCACGCCGGTTGTCTAGTGTCTCTTTCATTGGCATGATTCCTAGCTCACGGTGTAGAGCTGAAATGGGTGTGGTCTTGTAGACTGGCAGTGCCCCTCGCAAAGCATCTCTAAGGGCTAGATCTAGCTTTCTGACTAGGCAATCCATTTGATTGGAGATTTCCTTTCCCTTCTCCATTCATGTGGCTCCAGGCCACCAGGCCTCTGCTCCATAGCAGAGCACAGAGAGCACACAGGCCTGAATGAATTGTCTAAGCAGTTGTACTGGGGCGCCTCTTGCTGTGTTGCTTAGTGCTCATATGCCATTAGACACCTGTCGTGCCTTAGCCGCCATGGTCTCCACGTGTTTCTTGAAGCTCAGTTTTCTATCTAGCCAGATTCCTAGATATCTTATGGAGCTTTTCACTGCCTTTGCTGTAATAGAGTGAGTGCCAGATGTTGTTTCAAGGTCAATTGAGGGGTTTGAAAGGGTTCTGCGCCGTGTGAAGTGTGCTATCTCAGTTTTGGCAAAATCAAATGTCAGCCCTTCTTTGCTGGCCCAATCATTTAGCAACTTGAAATCCTCCTGGAGAGTAACAACATTCCCTTCAAGAGTGGTTCCAGCACTAAGCAGTCCTAGATCATCTGCGTAGCCTAAGCGTGCACGTCTTCTTTGTATAGTTCCTAGAAAGAACAGAGGCTGAATAAACAGCATGAATAGAATAGGTGAGACTGGCGAGCCTTGTGGAAGCCCTGCTGGGATATCAAAGAGCTCTCCCAGGAGTCCATCCAATCTGATCCTGCCTGTGCGTCCTGTCATGAAGCTTTCCACCCATCTAATTAAATTTGGTGGCCAGCCTTGTTCTTGCAATCTCCGCAGCATCCTTCCTCTGAGTACAGCATCAAAAGCACCCTTGATGTCCAGAGTAAGAAGAGAGACTACTTTTCCATGGGCCCAGGCTTCCTCTATATCATGAACCATCGCTGCCACTAGGTCTGAGGCAGCCCGCCCAGGGAGGGCTCCAAAATGCTGGGGGTGGACAATCTTCTCTTGTATAGCTGTCCAGGCCAGCCTACGGGCTACCAGGCGTTCCAGTCCCTTCCCCAACGTTGAGAGAAGGGCTATAAGCCTGTAGGATCGCGGGAGTGTTGGATCTCTGTTGACCTTAGGCAGCACAACCAGTGTGGCATCTCGAAAGGAGGTTGGGTGCCAGCCAACCCTAAGGCAGGCTCTGAACAGCCTTTCCACTGATACCTTAATATGTGGCCATGCCTTTCGTAGCACCTCTGTTGGCACTCCATCAGTTCCTGGAGTGGTATTACCCGTGTTCAGCAGAGAACTTTGTATCTCATGTGCTGAGGCAACAGGAAAAGGTAATTTGACAGATGGTGGGTTGGACCAGCTGATTGGGATATCCTCTCTGCTTGCAGCCTTCTGTAAGAGCACCCGTTGCAGAAGGTCTCTTTTCTCTCTAGGGGTTGTTCGCGTTCGCCCAGTCTCTTCATCTACAAGAGGGGGGGAATGAAAGGAGCCAGTTGAATGGGCCCATTTGATCATCTTAAAGATATCTTTCCCCACTGAGGCCTCTGCTATCTTGCCTCGCCAGTATTCTCTCTTGGCTTTCCTGGTGGTCCTGGCTACGTTGCTTTTTGCTTCTCGTAAAAAACTAGAGCCTAGGTGCTGTGCACGATGTAGTGTTGTCACTGCTTTCTGGCAGTCCTCATTCCACCATGGCTGACCTGTGCCTTGCCCGGTGCTCTTCTTGGTGGAACTTTCCAGGGAAGCTATTAGTGCATCTGTGATACCTTTAGCCAGGGCATCCAGCTGATCTGTATTGGGGTACTCTGGGAAATCACATAGTTTGTCTAGTTTTGGCTTATAGGCCTCCAGCGTCTGGTTAAAGACCTTCTCATTCATGGTGTCGAGACAGAAAAAATGGGTTGGCCTGTCAGGCCTTGCGCCCTGTGGAAGGCTGATTTTGGTGAGAAGAGTCTGGTGGTCAGAGGAAGTGTAAAGGGATCTGTCCACCTGTGTGTCCACTCCTTTGATAACTAATTCCGGGGTGGCCCAGGCCAGGTCTATCATGTTATGCCCACGTGTGGGAGTGTCTGGGTCCATGGTGAGAGTAAAGTTGAAATTCATGGTCCATTGCAGGAATGGTTCCGCCCACATGCTTGGAGGCACTCCTGGTTGCCACACGGGGTGCTTGATATTGAGGTCGCCAGCAAGGAGCAATGGGAGTGCTGGGACAGACCAGGAGAGAAGACAGCCCACACCTTGTCCAGGATCCTCTGCGCCTGGGGGTGCATTGTATATGTTGACTGTCTGAAGCTGTAGACCCCAGGCCTGTATGTGCAGCATGTGGATGTCCTGGTTTTCTGCCCAGGGGCCTGGGACTGCATGAGCATGGATTTGTGGGTGTTTACGCACATAGGTGAGGACCCGTGGCTTCCTGTCCCACTTTTCAATTGGGGCAAAGCAGTTGAATGCTGGATGCTTTTTGGAGATGCGTTGGCTTAAGTTCCTGTGAATCCAGGGTTCCTGTATGAGAAGGATGTCAGTCTTTCTTTCAAACACTAGATTGAGGGCCGTCTCGTGTGCTGGGCCCCCTTTTCCTACGTTGACTTGCATAATCTGCAGGAATTGTGGAGATCTAGAGTTCTTCTTCATTGAGTAGCTGAAAGGAGGGTGTTGTTGCGTGAGATGACGTGTTGGGTGTTGCATTAGATGTTGGGTTGGGCGCCATGCCTAATGCTGTGCCTGATGCTGTGCTCAATGCTGTGCTTGGTGCTGTGTTTGATGTTGGTGTGAGGTTAGATCTATGCTCAGTAGAATCATTCAACCTCAGGTCTGCTGATGGCCCTCGACCACCGCATTTGCTGTTACTTGCCTTGGCCAAGTATGCCTTACTCTGTGCATTGCGGATATCCCTCAGCTGGTTTCTTGAGTGCCTTTGAACAGTCCCATTCTTTATCCCTGGTCTGGCGGGGCAGGATGGATCATCCGCGGCATGTGGTCCAAGACAGTTAGTGCAGCGATTGGGGCATCCACATGCTTCATTCTCCTTATGACAGGATGGATTTCCTTTCACATGATTCTTAGAACTGCATTTTTTGCAGCGAGGGACGCGGAGGCAGTATCTCTCTTGATGAAATCCCCAGCATTTGCTGCATTGTTGTATTTTGACCTTAGGTGCCTTTCTGATCACTGGTCTTTGATATCCATATAGTTCCACTTTTGATGGCAGGTTTACTGCTGTCTCTTGCGAAAAGTGTAATATAAGAGTGGCTGTTGGGTTTCCAGGGTGTATTTTTGCCCAGCGACTCTGGACAGGCTTGATTCTGGTTTGGAGTGTGAATTCTTCTGTCATGGATTCTGCTGAGAGATGCAGAGTTCCACCACCATAGTCACTAATCTCCATGGGCAGCCCAGGAATCAGGCAGGTGATCCAATGTTCTTCCTTCTCTATCTGAGTATTGGTGAGGGTGGCTGCTAAAACATTCTTTTGGGCTAGCAGGGCCTCCATGTCTTGCAAGCTTCTAGGAATGATGGCAATGCCTGTGGGGATGGCTTGAACTGCTGTGATGGCTGCTGCCAAAGGCCCTGGGAGTTCAGCCTTCAGCTTTCTAAGAGTAGCAATTGAGCTTGCTTTGCGAGCTAGATGATCTGAAGGCAGGCGCACGAGGATTCGTGGTGTTTTTCCTTCTCTGGGGTTATTCCTAAGCAGGGGTTTCTGCAGTATGGTTGCTGGTGTTTTTGTTACATTGGTGCTGTCTGCAGCTGTCTTTGCGTAGGTAGGAGCTCTTGCATCATTTGCACCAGTGGAGCCAGCAGGCTTGATTGTGGTGGACTGCTTAGCTGTTTCTAGACTTCCATTGTACCAGTCCTTGACTAACGCCTTCACAGCGGCTCCAAGGGCCAGTGCCCTTGATAGGCCTTTTGCCTTCATGACATCTAGGTCTTCTTCAATCTGATCAAGCATATTTGCAGCCGCTAGTGCTTCTGCATGGGATTTCTGTGCCTCAGCCTCGTGGGCGGCTAGGAGATCGCTAGCCATCGGGCCACGTAGGTTGAGGTGAATTGGTGCGACATTTCTGCTCTTTGAGCTGCCTGCTGGTGTAGGGGAGCTTGGAGACTCCATGTCATTCAGTTCACATGTGCGGCGGGCGATTGGGGTGAGGAGATGGGGTCTCTTGGGTGGACGGCGTATGGGGGAGCAGATGCGCGTCAAGGCTCAGGACGCGTTCGGTGGTGTTGGGGGGCTGGGCGCGCTGGCGGCGCTGCGTCGGCACGCCATCAGGCTTGCTGCCTGAGGGGATGGGAGAGAGCTTATAGGGATGTGATCAGGATTGATTAAGATGTTTTTGTATAACGATCAGAGAGTTGTTAATGATGTTGCCGGAGCGCCTGTAGAGAATGTAACTGACTATAACTAGTTAACTAATGAACATATACTCATGTGATGTAACGTAATCCACCACCCAACGCCCGTTTACACCCAACGCCCGCCATTTCGCCATCACTATGATGAAATATTTTCAATGTTATTTCAACAACGCAATTAGATTTTAAGATGATATATTATAGGATGAAAAAATATATAGAAAATTACATATAAAAATATATAGCTAATTCAGTAAATGTTTGTTTGGCTTAATAACTCACTCAGAACATGAAATCTTGAGTGGAGGCAGATTCAGTGAGCAAGCAGTCATTAAATCAGTAGAGATTGCAATATCATCATATCCCTCTGGCAGTGGATCTGTGGGCACTCTGGCAGGGCTCTGAAAACATGATTTAGCCACTTTTTACAAAATCAAGGATTTACTTTCCTGATTAGAAAGGTGATTTTTGAATTCTTCAATCATCTTCTTATTCAATTGTGATTATAGCTGTACAGCAGCTTATTCTTCCTTTTCTTTTTGTTTCTGAGTCTTTTTCTCATTTCTAAGCTTCTTATCAATCTGCCATTGAGCAGCTCTTGCAGTTTTATTTATTTTCTTTTGTTGTTTTGTGATCTGATAAGCTGTCTCCTGCTTCATTCTCTGCTAAATGATATTTGTCTTCTTCTGTTCCTTAAGAATAGTGCATTGTAGCTTTGCATCCTTCTTATGAGCTTGCTCATTCTTTTTAGCAATCTCTAAGATTGTCAAATTCTCACAGATACTCTGCATCTTTGCTAGTGAGAGAAACTGCATCAATGATGAATTCAAGAGATATAGCAATCTCATTGCTCTGCCACACTTACAATGTCTTCTCTCTTAAGAGCTTTTTGAAGCTGTCAATTTTCTATTAAAAGAACCTCTTTATCAAGAGCAAGATTTTCCCCTGCACAGATCACCTGTGTTGTGAACCAACAGGAGACTTCCAGGGATTATTGAATAAGAATTGCAGAGAATAACCCTGGGTTCCAGGACTAACCTAAAGAGATGATCACGTGATTGATAGATTGATAGATTAGTATGACTATCTATCAGACATTACCAAGTCTACTGGGTGGTAGATTGATAGGCTGGTATGACTATCTATCAAATGTTACCAAGTCTACCGGGTGGTAGATTGGTAGGCTGGTATAACTATATATCATGAGCTATCAGATCTATCAAGAGGTTTCCATTATGTATATAAACACACTCATTACCTCTAAGATTAATAGGCCTATCTTCTTGATCATGATCAATTTTATATTCTTCATTCATCTACTCAATCTCTACTTCACTCTACTCACATTGTGTCTGTGTTTGTCTGATACATTATCACTTCTATACTTGTCATAGCTTTGACTATCTAACTTTACACTTTCTTAGGTAACTGTCTCATTCAAGCTCTATGTACACCTGACCCCATAGCCATAGCTATCATTGGTTATAAGGATTCTCTAATTGATGTTCTTACTACTCATAATAGTGACACTATCTCCTGTTCTAGTTATCAAGCTTACAGTACTCCTGTTCAGCTTAATCTTACTCTTCAGCTATAGATGAAGCTTGCTAGTGATAGAGGCTCAGTAGCACATTGATCATCTCTAATTCAAGATTACAGAGAATCCTCTGCTTAAAGGAAAGTTATTATCAAGAAGTCTGACAAAGATACAAGAATATAGTTATATCAGATAAACAAAGTAAAGAAGAATCCTGTTCTAAGAAAAAGCTAAAAAGAAAAAGTTATTAGACAATATAATATCTGAATCAATCATAGGTCAATCTACTATGACTGCTTAGCAAATGACAGAGATCAACAGGGCCTTACATGAAAAAATTCAGCAATTAGAACAAACTCTGATGAGAGGTTGACTTAAGATCAACTCACTGACATCCTTTACTGGAAAATGAAGCAAGTTAAGAGTGTTTCTAGCTTAAATGAACTTGTATCACTCAGTCAATACAGCAAGAATGACTAGTGAAGTGGACAAAGTGTTGACAGCAGCTACCTTTCCGAAAGAAGCAGCATTTGATTGATTTGAATCATGCATGTGAGCTTGATTTCATAAAACAGAACAAGAATGAGATAGTGACATCATAGTAATATTCATGAACTCTTACAAGTTTGTGAAAAAGATTAAAATCATCTTTAGAGAAGTTGATGAGAAGCATGCAGTGGCATAGAAGCTGAATCAGCTTCATCAAACTGAATTCACAGCACACTATGTATTAGAGTTTCAACAGATCAGTTCTTATCTGGACTAGGATAACAAGATATTAGCAGATCATTATTACCAGGAACTCAAAGATAGTGTAAAAGATAAGATAGCTCAAATCACTAAAAGACTTGAAGAAGTTGAAGCAATGATCAAAACAGCTGTCAAGATCAATAACTGCTTGTATGAAAGACAAATGAAAAGAAAGAAGATCACACCTCAAAATTAGAACTTTACTCACAGAAAAAAGAAAACAGATCCTTACAGATCAAGACCAATGAAATTGAATATCATATTTATGAGAAACAATCAAAGTGAAGATGAGAAAAAGAAACAATGCAAAGAAAAAAATCCTTGTTTCAAATGTGAAAAATCAGAACATTGAGCAAAACAATGCTGACAAAAGAAGAAACAACTAAGAGCTATTATAAAAGAACATGAAGAATTCAAATAGATACACTATCTAAGAGTCATGAAAAGTCATGATGAGAAAATATCAGAAAAAAATAAAATTAACAATATCAAGAAGGAAATTCCTAATTCACAAGACATAAGTTGACAAGAACACTCAGATCATGAAAATATACACTGGTTTTTTTGTACAAATGACAACTGTTTAACCCACAGAAAAGAGAAAGAAGATTACAGATATTTTTCAAAGCTAAAAAAGAGAAGATACCTACAAGCAACAAAGGCAGAAAGTGTGTGTTTATGAAAATCATGTAAGGAACAGGAGATTGAGAACCTGATCTCAGAGTTTGTGAAAAAAACAGAAAATCTACATGAGAAAGCTAAATGACTAGTTTAATTCATGCTCAGCATCTTTGATCAAGGATTTAAGTATAATTGCAAGGAAATAAAGGCAGTTAAACTCAAGTTGAATGATGTGAAATGCTCTGAGATCATTTGATTTTTGTGCTAAAACAATGCTTGCAAAAAGTATTCATAAAAAAAGAATAACAAAAGATACTTTCCTCACCCATCATGAAAATAGTATAAATCAGATGAGAAGAAAAGCAGAACTTTCTATTTCAATTCTGTGTTTCTGTCTGATCAACTCAAGAACAACTCAAAATTAGAAGAGATTCACTCACAACATTATGAACTCTCTTAAATATATTGTTATCATGATTACTATAAGAAAGAAAATCACACAATGAGAAAAGTCACTTCAGAGTGAAGATATAAAAGACTCATGAAATATTCTAAAGAGGACAGAACTCACTGATACAGCAATTCAGAAAAAACCTTCACAATGTGTTACAACAACAGATGTAATGAATCAAGAGTATTGATATCAGCAAATGAAATGTGAAAAAAAGAAACTCACAAACTACAACAAATGCTGAAAGAATATGACTTTGAAATATGAAAAAATCTGATACAAAAATGAGAGAATGTCTATGATGAAATATCAGAAGAATCTCTACTGATATCTCAAACAAAAAAGTTGTCAAAAAATAGTAACAATACTTTAAATTAGTGTCTAGAGATAGTGAAGAAAACCAGCATCTAGCCATGATAAAAGAAAAATGATGCTTGAAACTAGTGATAGAATTGACAGGGTAAAATGCATATGCACTGATCAGTTCAGAAGTCATAGAAATATTTATTGATAAAAAATTTATAAAGAGAGTGAGACTTTCTTTATGAAGAAAGGCAAGGCTATATTGATTAAATGCCTTCAGAAACACAATCATAGGAGAAGTTGTGAATGAAACACATGAATTAAGAATGATCATAAAAGGTTATCAAGAGGATTTAAGCTTTGATATGATAAATCTAAGAAACATCAATTTGATGTTAGAGGATCCTTGGTTGGAGCAACACAATTCAAACATTGATTGATATGAGAGGATGATTAGACTAGACAGATGTAAATGTCTTTGCAACTTAAATGTTCAAAAGCCCAGCAGTCACAGCAAAGAAAGAACCAGAAGTGAAGCTATAAATAAAAAGATTTGAGCAACACAGGAAGCATGAAAACCAGAAGATTGATCAATGGAAATAGCTTACTCAGATACACAAAAAGAATAAAGTATGCAGATATTAAAAAAATATCAAAAATTCAAATATCTCTTCAGGGAAAAGAAGACTTTGAAAGAATTATCAGAACACAAATCATGAGATCATAAAATATCATTAGAAAAAGAAAAGATACTCACATTCAAACTGACATATAGAATAACAGAAAAAGAACTCATCAAGCTAAGAAAGTATATTAATAAAAATTTAGAAAAAGACTATATATGATTATCAACATCATCAGCTGGTTACTCAGTGATCTTTGTACTCAAAAAAGATAAATCATTATGACTGTATGTGAACTATCAACAACTCAACAACATCACTATAAAAATTGATATTCATTATCACTTATTGAGAAAATCTAGAATAGATTTCAAGGAACCACATGGTTCATAGCACTGAATTTATGAGAAGCCTACAACTTGATCTGAATGAAAAAAGAAGAAGAATGGAAAATAACTTTCAGAACAAGATTTGAACTCTATAAGTACTTGATTATGCTGTTTGAACTTATCAATGCACCAGCAACATTCCAAGTGATGATCAATCACATTCTGTATGAATATTTGGATAAAACAGTAGTTGTCTATTTAGATTACATCTTGATGTTTACAAAAGAAACTCAAAGAGAATATGCAGAAGAAGTCAGAAAAGTGTTGAGGAAACTGCAAAAGAGTAGCTTGCTCTTGAAACTGAAAAAATACAAGTTCTTTTAGAAAGAAGTTCAGTTTCTGAGACACATCATGTTAATGAAAGGAATGAGAATGGACTCTGACAAGATACAAGCAATTCTAAATTAGTCAACACCAATCAACATCACAGAAGTTCAGTCATTTCATGAACTTGCAAACTATTATCAACAATACATTAAAGAATTTTCAGAAGAAGTTAAATCATTAACTGAACTATTCAAGAAAAACACAATATTTGAATAAGGAGAATCACAACAAAAAGTATTTAAAAGAATCAAAGAATTGTTCAAAGAGAATGATATATAAAGTCACTTTGACTCAGAATTACCATGTGTCATAGATACTGATGCTTCAGACTATGTGATAGAAGCAAAACTACAACAGTTGAACTAAAATGAACAGTTATGACTCATTGCTTGCTTTGTAAGAACAATGACATCAGCAGAACAGAATTATAATATACATGACAAGGAACTACTAGTGATAGTAGCAGCAATGAAAAAATGAAGAGTTTACCTTGAAGAAGTAAAACATCAAGTTACAGTGATATTAAATCATCACAATTTGCAGTATTTCACAACAATAAAAAAACTAATTCACAGACAAGTGAGATGGTCAGAAACACTGACAGCATATGATTTTCAGATCAAATACTGCAAAGAAAAAGAGAACTCATGAGCAGATACTCTGAGCAGATAACCAGATCTAATGATCAAAAAGAGGCAGAAACAAATGCTTTTCATCAGAAATAAAGAAAAGAATATAATCTTCAATCATCAGATAATAAGAGTAACTCATGTTGTCATCACAAATTCTCCTCTGATTGACAAAATTTGAAAAGGAATTTGAAAAGATTCTTGACAAAAGAAAGCTTTGAAAGAAGGAAAAATTAAACAATAAGATGAACTAATCATCTATGCTAGACTGATTTATGTATTAAAGGATATAAGACAAGAAGTGATGAAAGAAGGACATGATGCCATTACTTCAGAACACTTTAAAATCAATAAAATCATAAAACAAATCACAAGAACATACTATTGATCAGAAATGTGGACAGATATCTGAAAGTACATGAGGAATTGTGAAGTATGTCAATGAAACAAGACAGATAGACACACATCATATGAAAAGCTACAATCAATATCTACACTATCACAACCTTGAGCATCAATAGCAATGAACTTTATTGTCAAACTGTCAAAGTTCAGAGAATCAAAAACTGAAATGATTTACAATTCAATACTTACAGGTATCAACAAACTTTTGAAATACACTTACTTCTTATCATTCAATGAAGCAACAACAGCATCAGATACAGCATATGTGATTCTGAGAAATGTATTTGCAAATCATGAACTATTAAAGAAAATCATCACTGACAGAGATATCAAGTTTGTGTCAAAGTTTTGATAAATCTTGATGACAAAGATTGAAATCAAAAGCAAAATGTTAACAGCTTATCATTCACAGACAGACAGACAAACAGAAAGACTCAATCAGATATTGAAACAATACTTATAATATTATATCAACTATCAACAAAATAATTGAGTTGAACTATTATCAATGACACAAATGACATACAACAGTTCAAAGAATATGATAATAGGAATAACATCATTCTTTGTGAACTACAGATAAGAACCTGATGTTACTAGAACAGAAATATCTAGGAAAGATATATCACAAGAAGTGGAACAAAAAGTAAAAACAATATGACAACTACATAAATAATTAGTAAAAGACATTGACTTTATTGAACAAAGAGTGAAAGAATATTATGATAAATGATAGCAGAAGTCATCTTGTTTTAAAAAGAGAGAAAAAATGTTTCTGCTACGATGAAATATTAAAATCAAAAGATCATGTGAAAAACTGAATCACAAGAAACTGAGACTGTTCAAAATTTTGTGAAAAACAGAATCAGTCAATTACAAACTTCAACTACCTGAAACAATGCAAATACACTGAAACTTTCATATCTCATTATTGAAAAAAGCACTTTAAAACACTCAACAGTACATGACAGAAGTTGATAAGAAAATACAGAAATATGAGATCAAAATGATTTTGAATAAACAAAAAATCAGTGAACAAGATCACTACCTTGTTAAGTGAAAAGAATATGATATCTTAGAAAATATATGAAAATCTATTGAATACTTGAAGAATGTGAAGAATTTGATTCAACAATTTCAGAATCAGAATCTAAAGGAAAATTCAATGAGACAAGCTGAGACTTGAAAAAGTTGAAAAGAATATTGTTAATGATAGCAAGAAGTTATTTGACTTTGAGCTCCTGAGCAGCCTGCACTTCACACTGCTTCTCTTCTTCCTCTTTCAAGTTTTCTAACTCTTTCAATGATTTGGTATCAGATTCAAGAAATTTGCCAGCACAATCATTAAAAAATTTCTTTTGTTTTTGAAGATGAAGTAGTTATTGAGAGATGCAGATCTGCTCTTCAAGAGCAGCACACTCATTCTCTTCAAGTTTCTATTAAGTCTAATATAGTTTGTTTTAGTCAAAATGAGAAATCTCATCATTAACACATCAACAATCAATTTGAACACATTTACTACATTTGAAGGAACAACTCAACTTAATGCAAGAATGATCAGTTTGTGAACAACAAAGATAGAAAAAAGATATGATAATGTCTAAACACTTAATATCAGCAACAAGTTTATAATGATGAGTCATGAGATCACAAGCTATAATGACAACAAAAGAAGGAAGAACATATAATAGGGAAATCAGAAAATAACAGAATCAGTCTTGCTATTTATATTAGTTACTAGAACAGCTCTGTAAGAAAAGAAGAGGATGATATTGTGAATCAACAGAAGACTTCTAGAAATCATTGAATAAGAATTGCAGAAAATAAAAGAACTAAAGTTTCAGACAGAATAACTCTGAGTTTCAGAATTAATCTAAAGAGATGGTCACATGATTGATAGATTGATAGATTGGTATGACTATCTATCAGATATTACCAAGTCTACTGAGTGATAGATTGATAGGCTGGTATGACTATCTATCAGACATTACCAAGTCTACCAGGTGGTAGATTAGTAGGTTGGTATGACTATATATCATGAGTTATCAGATCTATCAAGAGGTTTTCATCATATATATAAACACACTCATTACTTCTAGGATCAATAGATCTATCTTCTTGATTATGACCAATTTTATATTCTTCATTCATCTATCTGATCTCTATTCTATTCTACTCATATTGTGTATATGTTTATCTGATACATCACTACTTCTATACTTGTTATAGCTTTAACCATCTAACTCTACACCCTCTCAGGTGCCTGTCTCATCCAAGCTTTATGCACATCTGACCCATTAGCTGTAGTTATCATTAGTTATAAGAATTTTATAATTGATGTCCTTACTATTTGTGATAGTAACACTACCCCCTGTCCTAGTTATCAAGCTTACGGCACTCCTGTTCGGCTTAACCTTAACCTTTGACTACAGGTGAAGCTTGCTAGTAATAGAGGCTCAGTAGCAATCTGATTGAGATCATTAGATATTTGATGCTGCTGTTGCTTGACTTGCTTCACTAATTTCCACAGATCAACAATAGAAGTAGATGTTCTTGAATGATATATTGCATCAGAGAGAAATGCAAGATCATATTTGAAGCTTTTTAAAAATGCATTCTGAATTGAATGAATGTAGGTCAGTAGCAGCAAATGCAGCTTCAATATTTGAAGATGTAATTGCCTCCTTTTACACAGTATCAGAAAGCTGTCAAAAAGACCTCTTTGTAATGTATATGAATTCTATTCCAGTTCTTATTCATTTATTTAGTTGTTTGAAATATGATTTACTTAATGATTCAAATATCTCAATATGTAGTAACTGTAATCAATGTATAGAATAAGGAGGAAAAACAGTGAGTAGAGTTTAATTCTAATCTGCATAATTAATGAATGTCATATTAACATGAGATGAGTGATGATTTAATATAAGAAGTCTATATTCACAGTCTACTTTCTTATTTATAAGAGGTTCAAAGATCTTCTTTAATCACATTAACTCATATTCATTATTGCTTTACTTATTTTCTGAAGCAGTGAAGTAGATCTGATCCTTTTATTATCAAAATCTTTGAGTCAAGTATCTTGCATATCTCTTGATTTCTCTTGATATATGAGAGCAAGTGAGAGTGAAGTTTCATCTGTGCAAATTGAAACAAGTAGTGTTATAAATTCTCAACTATTATTCTGACTGACATCTATCATATAATCTGATTTAAATGAATTAATTAATACAATACATTTGAGAGTGTGAATAAATTCTAATAGAAATTCTTTCTCATCAAAGTTGTAAATATTTACAGATTTAATACTGTATTTTATAATTTTTATCTGCAGTTGAAAAATTAAAATAAAATAGCAAAATGAGAATTAAAAAAATAGTATAAAAAAGAAATCTATTACAAGATTAAAATAATGCTTGAAGTATGCAGAATTGTCTGCAATCTTGTGTTTTTAATCAATATTTCACAGGTAAAGTGACTTGATCATATTCTTGTGATACTCATAGAACTGAGTCATTCAGTTGACTTCAAGAGATGCTTTTAGAATCTCAATAACAAGATTATGAAGAATTTGAGGCATACAAGAGAAACTGCAATCTGTCAATTGATTGATATGAAAAAGAAGCTGTTTTTCTTGTGAATCAGTGAAAGCTTTGCAGTGAATAGAGCTTGCTTCCTTTCTTGACATTTGAACACCTCTATAATGCCTTGACAATATATATCAGCTGATTCCATATTTTTTAATGGTCTCAGTGTAATTAGGTGTTAATTGTGTGTTCAAATCATCAATCACAGCTTGTATAACTGCTTCATGGTGCATGTTGTGAGTGGTTAAAGATGAATGAAAAATGAAGATTTGAGCGGGCGTTGGGTGTAAACGGGCGTTGGGTGGTTGATTACGTTAAACTCTTTTTCATAACCCCCTGAAATGACTTCGCTTGGCTTCATGTGTATACATGCTATTAATAGTTCCCAGTCTAGATGTTTTTACAGGGGCTTTGTACAATGAAAAGCAAGTAAAATCCGTACTTATCTCATCTGCCTCAAGGAAAGAAGAGAGAAAGAAATTATATATACAACAATCTTGTTGTGGGCATGTTACCCGAACATAGGGTCCTAAGCATCTATACAAAGAACGAAATGAAAAGAAGGTAGGAGGAGGATAGAGATTCCGTTCAAAGAGTGAAGAAAGGATTTAGTTGTGCGAGTCGGGGGCGGAAGAAGGATAGCCTGTGTGTGTGTGTGTGTGTTTTTATTTAACACCCAGTTAGTCCACGTGCCTTATGAGCATGTGATCTAGTAGAGTCTGCATTGAACTATAGGGTGGGTAGAGCTGTGCTTGTAGGCAACTACCTATCTAGTAGCTATCTTACAAATGAGGCAAAGGGTTGTGTATTGCTGCACTGGCAGAGCCCATGAGTCAATTGCCATAGAGCAGAGGATTTGAGAGGTTTTAGATTTGTGAGAAAGAGATAGAGAAGATAGATAGAGAGAAAGACAAGAAAGAAAAGAAAGAGAAGAAAAGAGAGAAAGAAGAAGAAGATGATAAGAAGAACAGAAGTAAGATAGAGAAGAGAATGATTTGTGAAATCTGATCTGAAGATGCATGACAGCACATTGAACAGATATTCTGATAGAAGACTGTTTCTGTTAGTCAGTTATTGAATTCTAGAGTCTCATGTGAGATTATCAGTGTTTCATAAAGATTGTAGATAGATCAGCACTGCTTTGCTACTTTTCTTACAAGAGTGCAATAGTAGAAATGTTCTGAGGTTTTGCTATGTTCACACTGACAGTAGCACTCTGCATCTTCATGCTTAAGATGACTGTGATAGACTGCAAAGTCTTCATGATCTGATCAGACAGCATAGAGCTTTTCTAATGTGAAGTGTGAAAGTTTTATCTCTGTTGAGACTCTCTTTAGTGAAATCTTCAGCTTCATATAGTGTTTGAGCTGATTTTTGACTCAGTAGTTCTCAAAGGCCTGTGTGATTTGTTCCATAGTGTGCCACTTTATATAAGCTAGAGTGCCTATGCTATCAGATTGAGATATCATGCTTACACTTGCTGCCTGTGCTGTGACTGCTTTGACTTCAAGATCTATCTTTTCATTATCAGTCATGTCTGTGTGGTCTGAGACTCATCTAATGATCATTCTGCTCTGAGTGATCAATGAGAGCCTATTCCTGCTCTGCCAGGCCTTTATAGCTTTCAGAAACTGCATGAAGACCTGCTGACTAGAGGTGTTTGAGACAGATTCAAGAGCTCATGCTATCTTCAAATTGTCTAGACAAATGTAGACATTGCTGACAAACTTCATCTGAGATGAGATGATGACTTTCTTTAGACTCTGCAGAGCTGTCATTGTCTCTGTGTCAAAGATCTCTGCTTTATTCATTGACAAATTTTCTGTGAAGATTAGACAGTGTTCACTATCTCAGCATATAGCTCATTCTGCATCAGTCACATGCTGAGGGTGCTCTATCTGTAAATCATCAGTAAAGATCACCAGATTCAGAGAATTGCATTGTTGTAGTCAGCTCTTAAAGTCTTGTGCTGTCTGTTTCTTTATGCAGTCTGTCTCATACTTAATTTGCAGATCTTCTTTTCTGAGAAATCTCATTCAAAAAGATGTGAGTAGAGAATCATATGCTTCTATTCCATCAGCATGACTGGACACTCTAGACAGACATGTGATATAGAGCTTGATGATAGCTACTTTATTAGAGTGTCTCACTAGTGAGTGCCTCTTGTCAAGCTTTTTGATTCTTACTGCAAATACAGCACATCAGTTGTCTAGTGTTTCTTTTATTGACATGATGTCTAGCTCATAGTATAGAGCTGAAATGAGTGTGATCTTGTAGACTGGCAGTGCCTCTCACAAAGCATCTCTAAGAACTAGATCCAGCTTTCTGACTAGACAATTCATTCAATTGAAGATTTTCTTTTCCTTCTCTATTTGTGTGGCTTCAGGCCATCAGGCCTCTGCTCCATAGCAGAGCACAGAAAGCACACAGGCCTGAATGAATTGTCTAAGCAGTTGTACTGAGGTGCCTCTTGCTGTGTTGCTTAGTGCCTGTATGTCATTAGACACCTGTTATGCCTTAGCTGTCATGATCTTCATGTGTTTCTTGAAGCTCAGTTTTCTATCTAGTCAGATTCCTAGATATTTTATGAAGCTTTTCACTGCATTTGCTGTAATAGAGTGAGTGTCAGATGTTGTTTCAAGATCAATTGAGAGGTTTGAAAGAATTCTGCACTATGTGAAGTATGCTAACTCAGTTTTGACAAAATCAAATGTTAGCTCTTCTTTGCTGATTCAATTATTTAGCATCTTGAAATTCTTCTGAAGAGTAATAACATTTTCTTCAAGAGTGATTTCAGCACTAAGCAGTTCTAGATCATCTGCATAGTCTGAGTGTGCATGTCTTTTTTGTATAGTTTCTAGAAAGAACAGAGACTGAATATATAGCATGAATAGAATAAGTGAGACTAGTGAGCCTTATAAAAGTCCTGCTGAGATATCAAAGAGCTCTTTCAGAAGTTCATTCAATCTGATTCTGCCTGTGTGTTCTATCATGAAGCTTTTCACTCATCTAATTAAATTTGATGATCAGTCTTGTTCTTGCAATCTCTGCAGCATTCTTTCTCTGAGTACAGCATCAAAAGCACTCTTGATATTCAGAGTAAGAAGAGAGACTACTTTTTCATAGACTCAGACTTTCTCTATATTATGAATCATCACTGCCACTAGGTCTGAGGCAGCTCACTCAGAGAGAACTTCAAAATGCTGAAGATGAACAATCTTCTCTTGTATAGCTGTTCAGGCCAGTCTACAGACTATCAGATGTTTCAGTTCCTTTCTCAACATTGAGAGAAGAGCTATAAGTCTGTAGGATTGCAAGAGTGTTGAATCTTTGTTGACCTTAGACAGCACAACCAGTGTGACATCTCAAAAGAAGGTTGAGTGCTAGTCAACTCTAAGGCAGACTCTGAACAGTCTTTCCACTGATATCTTAATATGTGGTCATGTCTTTGGTAGCATCTCTGTTGGCACTTCATCAGTTCTTGAAGTGATATTACCTGTGTTCAGCAGAGAACTTTGTATCTCATATGCTGAGGCAACAGGAAATGATAATATGACAGATGATGAATTGAATCAGCTAACTGAGATATTCTCTCTGCTTGCAGCCTTCTGTAAAAGCATCTGTTGCAGAAGATCTCTTTTCTCTCTAGAGATTGTCCACATTAGCTCAGTCTCTTTATCTACAAGAGAGAGAGAATAAAAGGAGTCAGTTGAATGAGCTCATTTGATCATTTTAAAGATATCTTTTCTCACTGAGGCCTCTGCTATCTTGTCTCATCAGTATTCTCTCTTGACTTTCCTGGTGATCCTGACTACATTGCTTTTTGCTTCTTGTAAAAAACTAGAGTCTAGACACTATGTCTGATGTAGTGTTGTCACTGCTTTCTGACAGTTCTCATTTCATCATGGCTGACCTGTGTCTTGCCCAGTACTCTTCTTGATGAAACTTTTCAGAGAAGCTATTAGTGCATCTGCAATACCTTTAGTCAGAGCATCCAGCTGATCTGTATTGGAGTACTCTGGGATATCATATAGTACGGCAGCCTATAGTGACATTTGGGTCAAATGGGTTTTTTTGTGTTTTTCCACTGTAATTACTTAATTCCACTTATAGACACTCACCAATAGAGATTTTTATGAGGATTTGTCTGTTGCAGAAACATCTCATTTCATTCTGATTAAGCTAAGAAAAAAATCAAATCAAAAAAACAATCAAAAAACAATTATTTTCCTGGATATCATCAAAAAATCAAAATGAAAAATCAAAAAAAGTGAAAAAAGTGAAAACTACTAATAACCATTTCCACGTCCTGGGATGCGACTGCCTGTCATGATTTGTCGCAACCTCTGCACCAATTTCATATCCCTTTCCTGGATGGTAACACGTTTGGCATGGATGGCGCATAGATTTGTCACTAACATCTCATTGATTAGTATAATGATTAGTAGATTAGCTTGTAAAATCCAGTCATTTCTTACCTGTGAATTCATCAATCAAAACCGCCTCTGCAGCCTCCTGCAAAGCCAGAATTGCAGATGCTTGAAATCGAAGATCACCATATATATCTGCTGCAATTTCACGGACAAGACGCTGGAATGGGAGCTTGTGAATAAGAAGCTCAACATCACGCTGATAACGGCGGATTTCACGGAGAGCAGTGGCTAAAATAATTAAAATAGATATTCAAATTCAAAAAATCTATGAATATACTTTTACTTACTGCCAGCTTTTCGACGATAGCGACGTCGAGGTTTCACATGAGCCACATGCTGTCCTGGAGGATGCTTTCCCCCCTTTCTTGCCTTGCTGGCTATATTTTTTTTTGCCCCTCTCTGTTGAACACATTTTCTTGCAGTCATTTTGGTACGAGCCATTTTTGCGTGGATTTGATGATTCTAGCTGCTTATTTACTGATTAGTATAATAACTAGTATAAAAATGAACTGTAGCTCACTTACATTGCTGAAACAAGAAGATAATTTAAAAAATTTCTGCAGGGGGGGGGAGGCGTGTAGAATGAGATGGATGAAAAGATTAAAAGATTGGAAAAGAAAAAGAGCAAAAAGATAAGATCTTTGAAGTGAGAGTGCGGTTATGTGTGCAGTTATGTGCAGTTGATGAATAACACAACAACACAAGCACGCTCAAATAGGCAATCAAGTGAACACAACAACACATCACAAAGAATATCAACATTGATTTTCAATTCTTTCAATTCTTCTTTCTCCTGTCTCACTACTTCTGCTCTGCTGCCTGCCTGCCTTTTTATTCTATCAATCATTGTATCAATCAACTATTTCCTGCGCCAGATTCTTTGTTTCCCACTTCCAAGATCAGTTTTTTTCTCATCCTATAAAAATGACACGCCGCGGACCAAAGCCTGGAGCCACAGCTGGCCAGAAACGAAAAGCTGAAGAAGAAATGTCGATTAACCCTCACACAAAAAGAGCAATGAAACGAAGGGAAAAAATGAATGAGGAGGAGGCCACTATTGAACGGGCGAAGAATGCAGATCGTGCAGCAGTAAATTATCATATTCGACAGCTGAAAAATACCGATGCATTCAGAGAGGCAAATACTGAGGATCAAAAGAAGATGATTGAGGATAAAAGAACAGAGATCATGAATAAAAGGTAGTTAACAAATCTTGAAATCTTGTTAATATAAATATTAATAGAATATAGACTTAGCACCGGGATTACAGCTTCGATGCTGGAGCAGAGACAGGAAGATATCTCAAAACCAAGTGAAAAGTAAGTTCTATATTCTACTAATCATTATATTAATCATTCTAATGATTTATCACAGGTTTGCCGCATGGAATCATTTGTTAGATTCTGAGGACACCATGCAAGAAGTGAAATGGCGGCTGGAAGATGAAAAACGGTTTGGTAAAGAAAATATGCCAACTGAGGAAGATTCCCGGGCTGCGTATGAGGAAGGGGTGAAACTGATGAAAAAAGGAGGAAGTCTTGCTGCTGTTTTATACAAGCAGTGGATTCTCTCATGGAAAGATATCAGCAATTCTCTTTTTCAAAAATTCCGACATCATTCTTTCAACAATACTGCCAGTCATCATTGATTTTTAAAAAAAATTTCAAATCAGGAGCTTTCTGTTTTGAAAATGCTGCTTTGTGCAGAACAAATTGACTCAAATTTGGCAAAGAGATGGTGGAGTGAGCAAAAGACTGAAGATTCAGAAAAGGATATTGATGCTCGTAAACAGGCTCATAGAGCCTTGAAAGAGGAAATGACTCCAGAGGAATTTATGCAAATGAGATGGAGCCCGGATGAGTGCATGCTTTTTAAGTCTGAAAGTTGATTTTTTTTTTGTTTTTATGATTATAGCAATCATTCTACTAATCTGTTTTTTGTTGAAAAATTTTTTTATATTAAAGCAAGCTAACTTAGTTAGTTTAGTACATTATCTGTTTGTTTTGATTTTCTTATTTACTTTTTTTATGATGTTATAATATTTTCAATTTTTCATTCATTCATTCTTTCTTTCTTTCTTTATTTCTTTATTTTAGAATGATGAATACTTTTTCTTTCACTTTCTTTTAAAATGCCTCCATCTGGTTATTCATATCTTCTTTCTCACAAAGATCTTATTATTAATCTTCATCAACACAATCTAACTCAACAAGATATTATCTCTCAATTGAAACGAGATCATAATCTTGAAGTTAGTCGATCAACTCTTGTTCGTTGTCTTCGAAAATGGAATGTTAGAAAAACCAAGAAATGGGAAGCTGATGAATCAATTCACAATCTTATTCAAGAATTGTTTTCACGAGGCTTGCAGGATGCTGATATTCTATCAGTTATTCAACAAAAGCATCCTGAGTCTCAACTCTCTATACGTGAGCTTCGTCAAATTCGGCAGCAATTGAAACTTCATCAGCGAAGAGATGACTATGAGAGTGATGAGATGCAGAAAGAGCTTATATCTACTGTACAGAAAGAGCTTGACAGTGGATTTATTCAGGGTTTTGGAAGAGGACATCTGTACACCCATTTTAGGCAGCAGGGGCATAGCATTTCACGGTATGTTTTGATTAATATAATGATTAGTATAATACTAATAAAATCAGAGATCGTCTATTCAAAACAGTTCGGCTTCTCGATCCAGATGGAATTACACGTCGGCTAAATGATCTCCAACGTCACCGAGGATCCTACATTGTTCCCGGACCAAATTATCTTTGGTCTATTGATGGTTATTGCAAGCTTCAACATTGGGGAATCGAAATCTATGCAGCAATTGATGCATATTCTCGATATATAGTGTGGATATATATTGGAATCACAAACCGTACTGCTGTTTCTGTTCTTCGACAATTTCTTGATGTTCTACAAGCAACCGATACTTTTCCTCAGGTTATTCGTTCAGATAGAGGAACCGAAACTTCAATGATTGCAGCTGCACAACTCAAACTACATCAAGCAACTGATTCAAATACTTCTTTGAATGAGTGCTATCGATTTGGAACAAGTACACTAAATCAACGAATTGAATCTTGGTGGGGACAACTTGCAAAACAGTTGGCAAATTACTGGAGAGTATGAAATTCCATATTCTTTCTACTAATTATTATACTAATCTTTATGCTAATCTTCTCTCAGCGCTATTTTCTGAATCTCAGTCATACAGGTCTATATCACACCAATAAATTATCTGATCGTATTGCCTTTCTCGCTGTATATATGCCAATTATTCGACAAGAGATGACAAACTATGTGAGAGTCTGGAATAATCATCGAATTCGAGCTCAACGTAAACGACCTGATGGGGTATATGGACAGCCCTGGAAGCTCTATTATCATCCTGATAATGCATTACAGCATGGCTTAAAACCAGATTCACAAGTGCTTTCAGAACTTCACATGCACTTTGAAAACTGGGGTATGTAATATCTTCATTACTAATATCTCTGTTGATCTAATATTATAGAGATACTAATAGTTGACAGATATTAATGAGTATCTACCACTGGAGACAAAGAATTGGTGTCAGAATCAGATTTCAAAATTGGGATTTTCTTCTGGAAGAGTCACTGCTGCAGCTGTCAATGAACAGGGTGAACGTATACATAAGATAATATATCTTCAGCTGCGAAAACTTGTACATGATCATATAAGATCTCAACAAGTTCCTATTCTACAGGAATCTGAAAAGCCAACTGGTGCTTGGGACTGGCTGACAGAGCGATTGCAGGAGCATGAGATGAATTTTGATAATATGATGGAAATGAAAATCTATGATGAGAATAGTGAGAATAGTGAAGATATCAAGCCTGATATCTCTGATGAGAACAGTGAGGATGTTAAGCCAGATGTATCACAGATGTAATTAGATTGAATATGAATAAGTATTCTACTAAGTATTCTACTAAGTATTCTACTAATATTCTCAAGAATATACTTTTTAAGTTTGTTACTATAACAATTATTCTATAAATTTTATATTGTAGTGCTACATGAATTTTGAACTAGATATATATATATATATATATACAATGTATGTACACCGGACACACAGAATATATGTATTCATATACTCAAACACTCTATAACTTGAAAATTATAATCATATATAGTTATATATTCCAATCTAAAGTTATTGACAGTATTAAAATATATATCAATAAACAATTTTCTTAATTGATACAGAAATATTCTGTAGTGTGTACACTGTAACTAACTCTTTGAAGATATTTTATAATATTACTCATCATGTCTAACACTCCCAAAGCAGTTAGCTATTATACTAATCATTATACTAATCAGGTTACCGAAATCCACACACACACACATACAATCTCTCACTCTCTTACCCTCAAAAACAGATATATATATACACACACTCAAATTTTCCTGTTCTTCTCTTTGTTGTTTATTATCATCTTGATTTACTTCACTATGTGGACACCATTCTGCCCCAATTGTCCTGGATTTTCTCATGAAGCACACTGTAATAGTGAAGCTGCCTGTCCTTATTGTGGCAAAGCCAATCCATCCACACCAAAATCCTCCATCATCTCTTCAATAAATGATGAAATCATTGTCATTGAAGATAGTCCCAGTCCTCCAGCTCTGACACCGTCACTCTCTGCCACAATTCTTGATCCTGGACCTCCTCAACGAGCACGTCAACTGGCCATTCAAAAAACACAAAAAGTTTAACAAATGACCCCCAATGCTGGTACACCAGTTCAACGTACATCACCTATAAAAGAACCTGCGATCAAACCTGAGCTGAATCAACTATCCTCCTTGCGAAAATCCTACAAAATTCTTATTCATATTTGGAAGTGTGAATACAATGATGCCAAACTACAAACACACTATAACTGGGAGTCAATTCGAAAAATTCAAAATGAAATCTACTCAGATTGTGTGTTTTTCACAATGGAGGATTTTCTAGAAATCATCACTGCCAGACTTGATACAGCCTGAAAGAATATTCTTACAGTTGTTTCTCCAGTTGATGTATTCATTTCTGCCTCAGTTACAGGAAAGGATGGTGCAGTTATGCTCACTCCTGATGTTTGGATGTTGGATTTGGAAAAGTTATTGAGTTCATTTAAGAAAGTGCACTCATCAACCTCAACAACTACAATTATTCACATTTGTCTTGTTACCTATGATGAGTCCAATCACCCCATTGAACAACCGTCGGAACTGAAGAATATCAAAGTCAAATCACCAGATATCAAAGTCAAAGAAGAGAATACCTCCATATCAGTGATCAAACGCGAACGTGCTTTCTCAGTCGATTTACCCATTCTAAATCTTATCAAACGAAGACGGCCGTCCCCAATCCCTACAAAATCTGAAGACAAAGTTAATGAATTGAAGACAATGAAGCTTGAAAAGGATCTATTGTTCAAGTGGGAGAAGCTGGAATCAGAGACAGAGGAGGAAAATATAAAGAAGGAGATGGAAAACACTGTGACAGAGATGGAAAAGAGTCATTCTGATGAAATTGAAACACAATCAAACTATCTTGACCCACCTGCAAATGGGACAAGATTTCGGCATCAGCGTCGAGAGTGATTGATAGAATGATTGATAGATTCTTTTGACCTCAGAGTTGAGGGTGATTAGTAGAATGTTTGATAGATTTTAGTATGCGCTGTAAAGATTGATACTAATGTGAAGAATTATTTTGCTAGCTATTATTCTCATAATAAGTCTTATTTCTCACAGATCTATTCTTGCCCCTATTCTTACCCCTATTCTTACCCCTATTCTCACCCCTATTCTTGTCACTCATGTAATCAATTGAGTTAGTGTGCCTTGATCACAAAATTTTCTTACACAGAGGAGCTATAATCAACAAGCTCTATTTGATTACAAATTAAATGAATATGATTGGTGCGTGTTCATGGTAACACTAGTATAAAAACCATCAAAAAAACCCATTTGACCCAAATGTCACTATAGGCTGCCGTACATAGTTTGTCTAGTTTTGACTTATAGACCTTCAGTGTCTGGTTAAAGAACTTCTCATTCATGATGTCAAGACAGAAAAAATGAGGTGGCCTGTCAGGTCTTGCACCCTGTGAAAGGCTGATTTTGATGAGAAGAGTCTGATGATCAGAGGAGGTGTAAAGAGATCTGTCCACCTATGTGTCCACTTCTTTGATAACTAATTCCAGGATGGCCCAGGCCAGGTCTATCATGTTATGCTCACATGTGAGAGTGTCTGGGTCCATGATGAGAGTAAAGTTGAAATTTATGATTCATTGCAGGAATGATTCTGCCCATATGCTTGGAGGCACTGCTGGTTATCACATGGAGTGCTTGATATTGAGATCACCAGTGAGGAGCAACAGAAGTATTGGAACAGATCAGGAGAGAAGACAGCTCACATCTTGTTCAGAATTCTCTGTGCCTGAAGATGCATTGTATATGTTGACTGTCTGAAGCTGTAGACCTCAGACCTGTATGTGCAGCATGTGAATGTCTCAGTTTTCTGCTCAGAAGCCTGAGACTGCATGAGCATGAATTTGTAAGTGATTACATACATAGATGAGGACCTGTAGCTTCCTGTCCCACTTTTCAATTGAGGCAAAGCAGTTGAATGCTGAATGCTTTTTAAAGATGTGTTGACTTAAGTTTCTGTAAATTCAGAGTTCCTGTATGAGAAGAATATCAGTCTTTCTTTCAAATACTAGATTGAGAGCTGTCTTGTGTGCTGAGCTCTCTTTTTCTACATTGACTTGCATAATCTGCAGGAATTGTAGAGACCTAGAGTTCTTCTTCATTGAGTAGCTGAAAGGAGGATGTTGTTGTGTGAGATGATATGTTGAGTGTTGCATTAGATGTTGAGTTGGATGCCATGTCTAATGCTGTGTCTGATGCTGTGCTCAATGCTGTGCTTGATGCTGTGTTTGATGTTGACATGAGATTAGATCTACACTTAGTAGAATCATTCAATCTCAGGTCTGCTGATGAATCTTGATCACTGCATTTGCTGTTACTTATCTTGATCAAGTATACCTTACTCTGTGCATTGCAGATACTTCTCAGCTGATTTCTTGAGTGTCTTTGAATAGTCTCATTCTTTATCTCTGATCTGGTAAGACAGGATGAATCATTCACAGCATGTGATTCAAGACAGTTAATGCAGCAATTGAGGCATCTACATGCTTCATTCTTCTTATAACAGGATAGATTTTCTTTCACATGATTCTTAGAACTGCATTTTTTGCAGTGAGAAATGCAGAGGCAGTATCTCTCTTGATGAAATTCTCAGTATTTGCTGCATTATTGTATTTTGATCTTAGATGCCTTTCTGATCACTGATCTTTGATATTCATATAGTTTCACTTTTGATAGCAGATTTACTGCTGTCTCTTGTGAAAAGTGTAATATAAAAGTGACTGTTGGGTTTTCAGAGTGTATTTTTGCTCAGTGACTCTGGACATACTTGATTCTGATTTGAAGTATGAATTCTTCTGTCATAAATTCTGCTGAGAGATGCAGAGTTTCATCATCATAGTCACTAATCTTCATGAGCAGCTCAGAAATCAAACAGATAATTCAATGTTCTTTCTTCTCTATCTGAGCATTGATGAGAATGGTTGCTAAAACATTCTTTTTGACTAGCAGGGTCTTCATATCTTGCAAGCTTCTAGAAATGATGACAATATCTGTGGGGATGACTTGAACTGCTGTGATGACTGCTGTCAAAGACTCTGAAAGTTCAGTCTTCAGCTTTCTAAGAGTAGCAATTGAGCTTGCTTTGTGAGTTAGATGATCTGAAGACAGACATATAAGAATTTGTGATGTTTTTTCTTCTCTGAGATTATTTCTAAGCAGGAGTTTCTGTAGTATGATTACTGATATTTTTATTACATTGATACTGTCTGCAGCTGTCTTTGTGTAGATAGAAGCTCTTGCATCATTTGCATCAGTGAAGTCAGCAGACTTGATTGTAGTGAACTGCTTAACTATTTCTAAACTTTCATTGTATCAGTTCTTGACTAGTGCCTTCACAGTGACTTCAAAAGTCAGTGTTCTTGATAGATCTTTTGTCTTCATGACCTCTAAGTCTTCTTCAATCTGATCAAGCATATTTGCAGCAGCTAGTGCTTCTGTATGAGATTTCTGTGTCTCAGTCTCATGAGTGACTAGAAGATCACTAGTCATCAGATCATGTAGATTGAGATGTATTGATGCAACATTTCTGCTCTTTGAGCTGCCTGCTGATGTAGAAGAGCTTAAAGACTTCATATCATTCAGTTCATATGTGCAGCAGATGATTGAGATGAGGAGATGAGGTCTCTTGAGTGAACAGTGTATGGGGGAGCAGATGTGTGTCAAGGCTCAGGACATATTCAGTGTTGTTGAGAGGTTGAGCACACTGATGATGCTGCATCAGCACATCATCAGACTTGCTGTCTGAGAGAATGAGAGAGAGCTTATAGAAATATGATCAGAATTGATTAAGATATTTTTTAATCTCAAATGTGTCAATCTGTGTTGTTCAAGGATAGCCCGGGTAGTAAGCAAACTTCTCAAGACAGGGGAAAAATTGGCCTGGATCATATGATTACGCTCTGTTAGAAATATTATGTGACCCCTATGTGTTGAAGTCTAGACTTCCTATTATGGACTAGTGTACCGCACAGTAGTATATAGCATCTCTGAGATAGCTATCAAATACAACCACTTTAGTGTGAAGGATAGATTGCTTGATTGATTATATAGCAATCACTAGCTACGCGGAAGTTATATACAGTGTAGATTATATAAGAAGGTGAATAGACCTGACACCCCCACTCACTGATGTAACTGTACTCAAGATTACATATAAAAAATAGCTTGTAGCTAGATATCAGTATATAATTTGACTGGAAAATCCATATTGTTGAAAAATCAGTCATTTTCTTCATATAATCATTTCTGTCCATTTACTGTGTCTTCTAATATCTGCTGTCATAGAGTGTATCTAGTTGTCTCAAGTGGCTTGATCAGTCTGTCTGCTGTGTTCTCAGTGAACAGAATGTAATCAATCAAGATCTTATTCTTACAGACAAGATCTCAAAGAGTATGGAAGCAGATCTCTATATGCTTAGAATGGTGCAGAATAGCCTCACTTTTGATCAGTTCAATCATCAATTTATTATTCACTCAAATTTTATATATTAGCTTATTGACCAGTGATTTGATTGAGCTGTCATTATCATCAAGATTATTGAGTCTGGACAACATGAGGTCAGCATCCTCCAGCAATTCCCAGAGGCAGACAAGCTCATAGACAGCCTCTAAGGATGCAATATATTCAGCCTCAGTAGATGATTTTGAAACACCTGTCTGCTTGCTGCTTTACCAAGCAACAGAACCCCTTGTCATATAAATGACATATTCAATGATGAAGCAAGAACCTGGATCACAGCTCACTCAATCAGCATCAGTGAACATCACAGATTCTATATCTGTGTCTTTTCAGTAGGACACACCTATGTCAGGTGTACCTTGTAAATATCTAAGAATTCACTTGAATGCTGCTCAATTTTTTGAGATAGAGCAGAAGCTGAATCTTTCTAGAAAGTCAGCAGCAAAGCTTATATCAGAATGTGTGTTAGCAGTGAGATATTGCAGAGAGTCAACCTCTGATTGATAGAAATGTAATGTAAATTCCACTGTATAAGTAATCAGTTCTTCATTATCACTCATAAAATCAACATTCTCCTTCATAGAGGAGGATGTTGAGTGGCAGTCATTCATTGAGAATTCTTCAAGCAGGTTCTTTATGAATAGTGGCTGGGACAGTGATAAAGATTTGACATCTCAATCAATCTTCATTTTCAAATACTAGTTTGATTCATTCACATTCTTGATCTCATAATTAGCAGTGATCTGGGCTTTTGTCCATTCAATATCTGATATATTCAGACCATATAGGTGAACATTGTCTATGTAAATGATTATATAGATCTTGCAGATGTCATTTATGAAAAAACCAGCATCATGAGAACTGATATGGAAGTCTGTTTCCAATGGCATTTTTCACAGCTTCTCATATCATAATAGTGCTGCTTGCTTCAGACTATATAGTCTCTGCATCAATTCAAATACCAGATCACCACATCCCTCACAGAACCTGGTGGGTTAGTGCATATATATATGTTCATTGGTGGGAAGCTGGGCATTTAAGAATGCTGTAACCATGTCAATCTGCAGAACATGCCATTCTCAGAATATCAAGATTGTCAGAAGTGCTCAGGAGGTGAAGGTTAATACAACTGATGTGAATGTCTTTGAATAGTTGACATTCTTTTCTTGATAATTACTGCATACTACCCAGTGAGCCTTATATCATTCAATTCTACCTGCATTATTAATCTTTTTGTTGAACACCCATTGGCCATGTAGAATCATCATAACTGAGGTTCTTTCAACTAGCCATCATGCACTAATCTACTTAAAGTGGTTAATCTCCTTAACACAGACATGAAAGTAATATTTCCAATCTGCAGACGCCTGAGCCCAGGTGAGATTCTTTGAAACTAGCAAGCTGGTGATCTCAGAGTCTGCAGAAATGTCAGTCAAATTGTCAGTGAAATTTCTCACTGAGGCCTCTCTCACTGAAGTAATATTCTCAGTGAGCATTGAAGAATCCTTCATCTCAAAAGCAGATCCTGGGAGGACAGTAGTGTTCTGCATCAAAAATGTCAGAATTCATGCAGTAATCTCATAGTCTATTCATCAATTATTTGTAGAGTGTAGAAATACTGAAGGGGCAGATAGAAACTCCTCATTCATTATGAAATTATCTGTTGATAAATCATATTGAGTAGAGGGGATTGCAACTGCAGCCACACAAGCAGTAGAAGGCAGGTTCTTGACACCTTGCTCAAGCAGAGCCAGAGAATCTATCAAATGGAGATCTTCTTGAAATATTACATCTTTTGATGTGTAAAGGTGATCATTAGAAGGATCAACCAATTTATAATTAGTAAAGTCATCATAGCCTGTAAATATAAGCTTCTGCAATCATGAGGCCATCTTCATATTCAGCTTGGGCACTATTTTTAAATAAGCCTTGCACCTCCATCAGTGAATCCCATATGCAGAGGGCAGGGCCCTGAGCCAAGCTTCATATAAGGTAACTGACTTCAGATCTGAATCCTCTACATCATTATAGAGCTTGATTGATGTTAATATAAGATTAAGTATTTCAGTCACTGCAATTACCACCTTACCCCACATCTGAGGGGAGGAGGAGGAATCTATTAATAACATTCAAGCTTTTTCAATAATCAGACCAATAGAATATTTGGACACAGCATCTTGCTGTGAAGTGTGAGGTGGGGTTGATTCTCATTTAATACCCTCACTCATCATATAGATAGCTGTGGTGTTTGAATTCAACTTGCTGCAGTCAGAGTGAATAATCACAACACCACAATTGAGCAGATTCTTTATAAATTGGTTGAAGGTCTATATATATTTTAGAGCCTTATTGCAGTGCTTCAATAGAAAAGTTCACTGCATTTGTGTGGCATCATCAGTGATCATCATCATGAGCTTCTTACCTGCATAAGATGGTGTATCTTCTTCATTATCAAGCATTTCTCCACCCCCAAATAGGTCCACCCAGATCTTAAGATCTTTGCAGGTGACATGGTGTAGTGGAGCATTTTTATAACTTGCACATTTATGCTTGGCTTTAACATATGTAGTGTAGAATGAGAGCTTCTTTCAGCTGATGATGACAATTTCAAAACAGAGCTCCCACAACATTTTAATTAGATTTTTCTCATCAATATGACTCAATTGCCAGTGCCACTCATCAATCAGTAGCTGCTTCAGCATAATGATAGGTAGTCAGATTGATGAGGACAAAATGAAGGTATCAGTATTCAGATTCTTCAGATTAATTAGCTGCTCCACATCATCATGATTGAAAAGACTCAGTGATGCAGTATTCAGATCATAATCTGTTGATATCATCCTGGGCTTTGAGATCATCAAGTATGCCAGTGGTCCAAGCTCCAGATCATTCATAATACTCTCAAACATAGTAGAGATGTCAGATAGAACATATATATTATTGGGATTCAAATTTACATAGAAGATGTCATTTCCTGTAAGTGCTATTTGTAAAGGGTTAAGCTCTAAGAATTAGAGGCTAGTCCTCTTATATAACAAGGACGAATTGCTTGAGAAAGGGAAGAAAAGAATGAGATGAGAACTCGAGCTTAAGCAAGCTCGCGTAGCATGATCATGTGCGCACATATGAACGATGGCTAGGCTGAGTCAGCCAGCTAGAGCAAATCTAGGAGTTCAACCCCTTATACTATTATCTCAAAGTAATTTCCAGCGTCCACCTGCAGATCACAGTGAATATAGCCCTGATGCTCTAATAGGCCAGCAGATATGAGGTTGGCAGATAAGCTTGGCATCAAATAGATGTGATCAAATTTGATTAATCTTTCCCTAACTGGGATGGAGGTGATTTCAATCCCTTGAACCTTCAAAGTAGCCTTATTGGCCACTTGAATCATAAAGCTGCTAACCTCTATTATTCAGGAAAATCATGATTGATCACCTGCAATATGACATCTGACCCTGCTATCTCATATAGTGAGTGGGTTGATGATTGGTTCAGCAGAGTACACAAGCATCTCAATGATCTGCACTAAATTCACCATTTGAAATGTCTCAGAGCTGTCATTTGCAGTTGATGAAGTCTTTTTGCCCCCACTACTCTTCTTATTATTATATTTCTCTATTCTCACCATGTTGGTGGTCCTTCATTCTTCAGGAGTGCTATCTGGATTGGCTGCCCAGCAGAGCCCATCATGATGATATTCACATTCTAGGCAGATTGAAAGATCAGAATTTGAATATCTACCCATTTGATAGTCTTTATGTCCCCTGGGTCAGCCCTCATGGGCCAAATTATTTTAAATATTGCTGCTATTATTGGAACCCACAGCCATGTTTTCAGCCTGAGCCATGTTAGCTGAAGAATTAACTGCCTGGATAACCTTCTTGGCCTCTTTAAGGAGATTTAATCAAGAGTGTATCTCCTTCATGATTGAATGAATGTCCAACACAACAGACTTTGATTTAGACTCTTGTACCTCCTCAATTTTCTTTTGCACATAGTTTCATCATATATTGAGAAGTGCAGAATAGAACACATGGAATACCACATCATTTGACAGTAAAATATCAAGTATTTCCAATTTCATAATAATGTCATTGAACTTATTGAAAAATATGTGTATATCAGTAACTTGGACACTACTCATTGATGTAAATACCAGGACTGCTTCTCTGCAGAGCTGTGTTCTTGAAATGAAGAACTTCTTCTCAACTGCATGTCAAAGAGAATAAGTGATTCTGCCCTCATCATACTTATTAAAATAGGGCTTAATGCTGGCTGTCAATGTATTCAAAATGAATGTGTAAAGCCAGTAATTTTTGGCCTCTCAAAAAGGAGCTCATTCAGAGTCTTCATCAGGGCTTTTGACTTGCTTGTCCTTCAATATAACCTAGCATTGAGCATCAATTAGCTTGGCCTTCATATTCACATGCCAGAAGAGGTAATTCAAAGATTCAACCAGAGCATTCAGCTTGGTGGCATACTTAGTATTCTGTTTGAACTGACTGATCACCTTGCTGACGCAGCTATCTAGATCATAGAGATTATATTACATTCAGGACCTCAAGTTCAGATCTCATGCTGATGGTCAACCCATCAGTGAATTTGCAGACATTGTGGCTCTGTCATTCTGAGCACAGAGCCTCTTTAATTGAAGTTGAAGCTGCAATTCTTTGCACCTCTCTTTTTGAAGTTCTAAATCAATCTTTTGACATTCAAGATTCAACCTCCTCAGTTGCAATTCTTCAGAGTCAGTTGCCAGCAGTGAGTTAAAGATCACTGCAGGCATCTTCACCTTGTCTTTTGAAGAAGTTGAATTAACATATTCAACACAATGTAGGTAGACCAGCCTCACTGTGATAGGGGCTGTAATCAGCTTGGGTTGCTGACTGAGTGTTTTGAAGAGTCTAATCCTGGAACTTTTGAACACTTCTGAGGGGGTTGATGAGCTCAGAGCCACCTGATCATTTTCAGATCAGTCAGATTGACTGAATTGACTCAATTGTGACTGTAAGTGAGTCATCATACATTCTGTCATGTTGTATTAATCTTCTTTATAACAGAGTAATCTTATTTGGTGAGATTCTTATCTATAAGCTTGATTGAGCAGATTGACATGTTCTTGTGTGATCAGTCACTGAAAAATTAGCAAGTTGCAGATTTTTCTTTCACCTGCTAAGTGAATGAAT
Organism: Paracoccidioides lutzii; assembly: GCF_000150705.2. Classification (NCBI taxonomy): domain Eukaryota; kingdom Fungi; phylum Ascomycota; class Eurotiomycetes; order Onygenales; family Ajellomycetaceae; genus Paracoccidioides; species Paracoccidioides lutzii. Next base: position 72,191 of record NW_015440986.1, on the reverse strand, counting down.
TGAATACAGAAAAAATAATAATAATATAAGAGTGTATCAAATCAATCAATTGATATAAAATAAGATAATATTATATTGAATGAAGCAAGTAGCAATTAATATATACTATATTTGACAAGAATTCTCTGAATTGGCAGTTATTTGTGCAAAATAGGTCTCATAACCTGTGAAAGATAGATTGCTTGATTGATTATGTAGCAATCACTAGCTACGCGGAAGTTATATACAGTGTGGATTACTTAAAAAGGCGGATAGACCTGACATTTAGAACATCCTACAAGTTATGACTCAGATAGCTTGTTTTTCTTTTTGAAGAGTTTTCTGTACACTACTTTTGCATTCTATTTCTTCTTCTTCTTTTATCTGAGGTATAAAATATATCATGTGAACTATATTACTGAATTGTAGTAAGAATCTTATAAAAAGTAATTATTTTAAAAGTTTTAATTATGAGAAACAGATTGAATTAAAAAAAGATAAACAGATATCTTCAAGAACATAAGTTGCAGAATCATTGAATATCTCTGCAAGTAACAACATGAATAGAGATGAATATAATATATCTATCTCTAAATATAGAGAAGAAATTGATCAAATAAATGAAATAAATACAATTGAAAGTAATATAAATATAATATGAATAATGATGAAATATATAAAAAGACAAAATAGACATATAGAAATACTCATACAAAGACTAGAAAAAAACTCAAATTTTTTTATTAAATACTATTAAGAATTCTATTAAAGATAAAGTTGATAAATTTTACAAAGATGTAAAAATTAAATTGAAAGAAAAGTATACAATCATTCTCACTGAAGTTAATTTTCTAAAATAATAAAGTTTTATTTTTATAAATACTAATTTGATTTAAATAAAAAATATTTTCAATAAATAGTAAACAGCATCTTTTATCATAATTTCTTTTAAAATTAAGCTTTGAAATAAAAAAATAAATTTATTTATATAAAAATTTTTCAATCTTTGAATATAACTATATATGATTCTCTGAAATCATTAAATAAAGATTTCTATCTTACAGTAACTATATAAAAAAATCTTGTTCAATACTATATTATATCTCATATAGAAGATTATCTTCAAATTACTAAAAAATTAAAAGATTTATAGTTTAAAAATTATAATTTTCATATTTATTTATAACTTTTCAATATCTAAAGGTAAAATTTATATCTTTAAATAAAAATTAAGCTGAGAGTAACTATTATTATAGCTTAACTAGAGTCAGAATGATAACAAGACAATAGTTTCAATTTATTTATATAATTAAATATATACAATAAGAATACTAAACTGAGAATTAAAATAAAGAATAAATAAGTAGTTAAATATATAGAAGTAGTTGAGAATCAGATCAGATTAATTTTTATAGCAGATATAATTAAGAATTAAATTAAATCAATATAAACAATTGAATATAATTGAGATTAAAATAGATCAATCTTTAAAGCATAGTAAGATGAATTAATCTTAATTTATATACAAGCAGCTATACTATAATATTACTTTGTAATTTAAAAAAGTGCTTGTCATTAAGTAGTTATATTAGAAACAAGAAAAAAGTAAAATGAAAATTTATCAAGTTTATCAGTAGATTAAATGCTTTGATCATTATTTATCAGATTTTTATAGATTTTCTTTCATACCTCACTAACATTAGAGTTATCATTGAATTTTTACTTAGAGGCTAAGATTCTTTTAGCAGTTTGACAGTAATAGAGCTTAAATAAATGTAAATAAAAATGATAATTTTTAACTTAATAATTATGAGATTCACAGTATATGTAATACTTTTTTTGATAGAATTTTTCCTGTTGAGAGAGTGGAATTAACAAAGTATATGATAGAAAATCATCTGAAAGATTAATAATATTAATTTGAATTTAATTAAAATTTATAGAGTCATAATATTCATAATAATCAGAGTAATCAAAGTGATTAAAGTAAGTCAGATTATCAAAGTGAGCTGAACTGTCAAGTAATTAGAGTGATTCAGACACTCAATATGATCAGTTGAGAAATGTATAATAATAATAAATAGAAGAAATTAGAAGTTAATTGCAGAAAAATATATAAAAATTTCTTATATATATAAAAAAAAATTAATTACTTAATTAGATAATTGTAAATTGATATAGAAACCTTAGTAGAATTGAGATATCTTTAAAGAATTCAGTTAATTTTGAGAATATATTTAACTTAATAATATAGACTACTAGGGATTTAATTGAAATCTAGTAGAAAGAGCTTCAGATAAATTAGAATTAAGATTATAATTAGAAGTTATTGATTTGATAAAGTTTTTTAATAGTACTATCAAATTTCTGATAAATGATAGCAAGAGAAACTTTTAAAATAAAGATAAAAAAGATAAAAATTAATAAAAATTTTAAGTACTCAGTATAATCACAATCATTGAAAAAGTTATACAAATATAGACATGAATATAGACATAGATATAGACATAGATATAGACTGTAAAAATATTAAAATGAATAAACTAAGTATTAAAAGAAAGTATAAGAAGCTCTATAACTAGAATTGTAATAGAGTAGATATATATACACTGTGAGTTCTATGAAGGAAAGAGAATAGTGATGAATAAAATATATATATAGAATTGAATAGTAGCTAATCACTGAATCTTTTGAAGAAACTTTGAGAATTTAGAATGTTTATATATATAAGTAGTAATAAATTTTATCTTTAATCTTTTATGAAATAAGAAATTAACAATATAGTAATTTAAATTTTCATGAAATGCTGATTCTATTCTTCAGAAAGTGCTAATACTAAAGAACTGATTTTTGAGAAGTACTAATCTGTGCTTATCTGAAATATTAAATTTAGAAATGATATTGATTATTTAAAAGATACTGATTCTAAAGTACTTTGATAAACAATATATAGATAAGTGCTTTAATAAGTAGTATGATAAGTAATATAAGATAAGCAATATGAAATAAGCAGTATGAGAATAAAAAGCTAGTATAGAGAGTTTTGATATCACAGTTGCTCTTCTTTTTCATAGATACTGACCTTAGCTGCTACCGAGCCTCTATCACTAGCAAGCTTCACCTGTAGCTGAAGGGTAAGATTAAGCCGAACAGGAGTGCCATAAGCTTGATAACTAGGACAGGGGGTAGTGCTACTATCACAAGTAGTAAGAATGTCAATTAGAGAATCCTTATAACCAATGATAGCTATGGCTAGGGGGTCAGATGTGTGTAGAGCTTGAGTGAGACAGGCACCTGAAAGGGTGTAGAGTTAGATGATCAAAGCTATGACAAGTATAGAAGTGGAGATGTATCAGATAAACACAGACACAATGTGAGTAGAGTGAAGTAGAGATCAGGTAGATGAATTGAGAATATAAAATTGATCATAATCAAGAAGATAGACCTTTTGATTCTAGAGGTAATGAGCATGTTTATATACATGATGGAAACCTCTTGATAGATCTGACAGCTTATGATATATAGTCATACCAGTCTACCAATCTACCACCTGGTAGACTTGGTAACGTCTGATAGATAGCTATACCAATCTATCAATCTTATCAATCACGTGACCATCTCTTTAGGTTAGTTTCAGAACTCAGAGTTATTCTGTTTGAAGCTCTAGTTCCTTTATCCTCTGCAATTCTTATTCAATGATCTCTAGGAGTCTTCTATTGGTTCACAACATTAGCAGCTTTAGAAGATAGTTGTTTTAGAGATATAGTATAAGTGTGAGATATTTATTAATATAAAAGTAAGATATGAGTGTAAAGTATTTATTGATATAGAAGATAATATTTATAATATTTATTCAATCATATTGAGAGACTGATTATGTGAGATAATTATTATGAGAGTATTTATTACTATAAGAATGAAGAAAGAAGATATTTTTTACTCTCTGAACTTTTCTTTCTTTATAATCTCATAATTATAATCATTATAGATTTCTTGTAGTTGCTACTATTTCTGATTTTAAATTTTTCTTATTTTTTTCTTATTTTTATCACTATAACAAAATTAATTCCTGTACTCTTTGAGTAAGTTTCTTTGTTTTTAGTATATTTAATACCATCACATGTGTGATGATAGTTGACATATCTACTGAGTCATAATTTATGATTGTTAATTATATAACTGACTTTATTTTAAAGATATTCTCTATAAGCAATACTTGTTCAAGCTGAGTAATTTATCTATAATATATGATTATTCTCATTATAAGAAGTGCTATGATTCTTGCTGTCTTACATGTAAGCTGTGTATCTGAGTGAGTATAGTGCATTTTTTACTACTGTATCAGAGAGGTTTTTGCTCATTGTAATGACTGATAATTATTTGTATAATTTAATTTCTTTCCTGAGTTGAATCAGCTATTTATTCTTTAGAGCTTTTTATTCTTTGTAGAGTGAGTGAAATTAGTAAAGATTTTATATTATTGAGTTAAACTGCTGTATTTAATATAATATTAACAGCTTTTTCTTATGTTGTTTATTCAGTAAATGCTTATACTGCTCTTTTAATTAATATTATCTGTTATACTCAATACTGAATTCAGATTGCAGATATACTAATAGTATTTTTTGAAAATAAAAAGTGAAAGAATATAAAAAAAGAAGTTATGTATAAAAAAATAAAAAACTCTGAGTTAACTAAGAAGAACAATATTGAGTTAGAGAAGAAAAGAATTACTGTATCTGAGCAGTATATGATTATTATAATAATTATGAATAGAAAGTAAGTTAAAAAGAACTAGAGATGTGCATTTAAGTGTCATGACTTATTCAAATAATAGTGAAGTGAAATTTTCTTAAAAATTTAATGATTTTTTATATTTTACTTACCTTATTAAAATCATATAATCGAAAAAAAACTTATTTGAGAAAAAGTAGTGAAAAGGGTACATGTATGAGAAAGAATTAGTACTTAGTACACTTTTCAAAATGAGTTCAGTATGTTTATCATTATGATTTCTGTTGTTTAAAAATATTAAATATCTTAGTTTTTTGAATATTTTTAAGAGATTCTCATATATTATTAGAAGATTCATAGCTTATTCAGTATATACAGTATCATTTCTTATTTTGATATTTTTGTTTTTTTAATATCTTCTCAACTTGAAATTCTTTCTCTTCATTTACTAGCTTTAATGCTGAAAGTGAAGTAATATCATTTCTTATTTTATAGATTTCAAACAGTGAGATATTAAAAACAGAGTAAATGTTAAACATTAAGTGTAAAAGAAAGAGTTTATATATCTATATATTTTAAAATTTAATAATTTAAAAAGAATTAATAAATTTATAATTTAATTCTCTAGTGAAATAGAGTATATAAAAGTTCTTCATATTGAGAAGTACTCAGTTCCTCATATGAAAGTGTTTTATACTGTGTTTGAAGTCATAGTACATCTTTTATAAAATTTTAATCTTCTTCAGCTATTTTTAAATTTTTTTCTATATTAATTATATTTCTTTGACTCAGTCAATTATCTCAATTAAGCTTAAATAAATTAAATTACTGATATTAATTCAGAGAGCAGATCTGTAGCTGAGAAGTGTATGAGTTGAAACTTCATTAATTGAGCTATATCATAAATTATTATAGATAAAATATGCTAAAGACAGCTATTTATTACAGTTATTTTGATGGAAATTCATAAAGTATTGAAGATAATACTCTAGTATTTAATTTTGATATTTAGTTTAATTATTTATTTATAGATGAAAGGCTATAAATAGTCTTTATTTGACCTCAAATAGATAATAAAGAGTTGATCAGTATCAGCTTATGAAAAGAGCTTCTTTATCTGAAATATGATTTTTAAAAATATCAAGATGTTATAAATATGATTATAGATAATATTTATAAAGCCTTCTGCAGTAATATCTTTTGTACATAAAATGTATAAAGTATATTTGATTAAGATATCAACTAAGAAAAGGATTATGTCATAGGTTTTATCTAGTAAGATGAATAACTGAGAGGCCAGTAATGAAGTTTATAGTAATAATTTACCATAAATTAATTAATGATGAAATTGAGTCAAGTTTATCATACTATTTGTGATAGTGCATTTTTACCCTCTAGCAAGTATCGTAATTATAAACATATTTAGTGATATTTTAGGTAAGATCATATCAATAGTACTTACTTTGAATATACTCAATGAACTATTTTATATCAAAATAATCTCTTTGTAAGTCATCATAATTGATGTGAATTATCTCTTTGATTAGTATTTAGTGCAGCAGAATATAAACTCTATTATTTATCTAAAGTAGACTATTTTTTAAAATAATTCAGAATATATTACTACTCAAGATTACATTTTTATCTTTTATCTTCTGCTTTTTTGCTATTGAAAAAAAGTTTAAGTTCTATACTTTAATAAGAAGAGAGATAAGAGACTTTGATATATTTATATATGCTGATTTGAAAATTATAGTAGTATTAATAAGCAGTTTGAAAATATTTCAATTTCTAAGATATTTTTGTGAAATTAAATTTCTCTTTCTCAGAGGTTTTATGATCAACATGTTGAGTGATTTCAATAAATGTGATATGAGCTTGTAAATAAGTATCTGATATAGTGATAAAAGAGAATCTGTACTTAGAGCAGAGTATAAGGGGTTGAACCCCTAAATTTGCTCTGATTGGCTGACTCAGCCTAGCCATCATTTGCTCTGATTGGCTGACTCAGCCTAGCCATCATTTGCTCTGACTGGCTGACTCAGCCTAGCCATCATTTGCACGTGCGCACGTGATCATACTATGTGAGCTTGCTTAAGCTTGAGTTCTCATCTCATTCTTTTCTTCCCTTTCTCAAGCATTTTGTCCTTGTTATATAGGAGGACTAGCCTCTAGTTCTTAGAGCTTAACCCTTTACATTATGAATTGCTTCACTTCTTTCATTGATAGACCACTGGGAGTCTTAATTCTGTATCATGAAGCTCAGCAAACATGCTGACATATGATAGGCTATTGAGAGCCTTAAATCATGCATCATGAAGTTCAGTGATAGCACTGGTATATGAATAGACTGAGTTAGCAATTGTGCTAACAAATGAATGAGCAACATTGAAAATGTCTAGCTGAATGAGATAAAGCAGCAGACTTGTACAACAAATACATAAATAAATCAACATGAAGCAATGAGCAGGGACGCTCTCAGCAGCTTTAAACAATAATGAATAGCCTTTCTTCAACAGCAGGAACAGGTCCAGTATGAGAACAGAGATTTAATAGCAGCTCAGCAAGCTGAAATAGCTAATCTATGACAAGCTTTGAACACTCTGACATTAATTCTCTCTCAATTGAATCTACAACCACTCATTGCAGTCAGAAGACCAAAGATCAAGCTACTGGACTATGAGAAGTATGATGATTCTAATCTGAAGCACTACTCTCAGTGAGAGCTAAAGCTTCAATCAAAAGTTAAGATTGATGAGAAAGCTTTAGATAATAATGAGGAATGTGCTTGGTATGTGTACTTGAGACTGAAAGAAATGGCAGCAGCTCAAGTTTATCTCTGAGTTGAGAATAATAAGGACAAGATCAACTTCACAGTAGAGAGCTTACTGAAGCAGACACATATGCTTTTTAGTGATTCTGCACAACAGGAAAAGACTATGCAAAAGCTCAACAATCTACAACAGAGTAGAAGAGCTCTTTTTGACTTTCTGCTTGAATTTAATCAGCTACTGCTGGAAGCTGATGGTCATGAATAAAATGATCACATTAAAAAGAGGTATTTGAAATCCACTCTAAGCATGGAGCTGAGAGAAGGCATGATGAGTGTAAGAGAACTGTCTCTCTATGAGAATTACTGTAAGAAGCTTAGATTAGTTGATCATCAACTCTCTGAGCTTAAGACTTTAAGGCAGTGGTCTAAACATTATGAAGGCAGATCTTCTTTGAATCATATGACATTTAATTCACACTTTCTACTTTGTCATGCTGTTCTTGACTGATGAAATCAATCTCAAGCTTTCATTGATAATCTGATGGATCTCTCTTCTGGTGCTGTGACCCCAAGCACCCATCACATCAAATTGATAAATTAGACAGAGGTTAATCAATGAAGAGAGCAAGGCCTGTGCCTGAGATACAGAGCTGAAGGTCATATGATTAAGAGCTGCTTATTCAAATCTCCTAGACACTCTGCCATTCTCACAATAGCTAAGGTGATCCCTGAGCTGGTACTAGATAACAACAATGTGGATAAGAGTGAGGATTTGAGAAAAGAGTAGCTCCAACCAAAAGACACTGGAAGAAGTGAAATAAGAAGCTTATGAGAAAGCAATGAAGAAGATTTAAATCTAAGATGATATTCAAATCCTTCACTGTTGATGCTATAGTAGATAATGCCTTTTCAACTAGAGCAATGATAGACAGTGGATGTAATGTCTATGATTTTATTTCTCAATTCTATGTTAATAAGCATAAGCTCCTGTGCATTGAAATTCCCCCTATTAAAATGACTGGCTTTGAAGACTCCATGAGACTCTTCACAAGCATAGTGACTGGCATTCAAATTGATATAGGTGGTCATATAACTGAACAGGCCTTTCTCTACATGGTGAATGAGTTACATGATCATGATATGTATCAAGGTGACCCCTGGCTGGCCCAGCAAAAGACAACTATGATCCCTAATCAAAGAATTGTGAGATTTGAAGAGAGTGGCATAGAGATAGAGTCTAGTTCAAATGCAAAAGCTGATGTGATTCCCATCTCTGCTGTAAGCTTCTCTAGGCTTGTGAGCACTTGAGAGAAGCAAAACATTGAGATCTTCACTGTCAGTTTGACCAACATTCAAAAGACTCTAGAAGTAAAATCAAAGATTAACCCTAGAGAAAAGCTGTCTGAACATTATCATGAGTTTTTGAACATATTTGATAAGGAAGCTGCTGACACTCTACCCTCACTTTGTGACCCAGGTAGAGATCATGAGATTGAACTGATTAAAAAGACTGATGATAGCACGGAACAACCCCCTTGAGGCCTATTATATAATATATCTCAAGAGGAACTACTGGCTTTGTGAAAGACTCTTACAGATTATCTATATAAGAGTTTTATTAGAGTGAGCAACTCCCCTGCAGCTGCCTCTGTACTATTTGTGAAGAAGTCTGAGAGTGAGCTAAGATTCTGTGTGAACTATTAAGCTCTTAACAAAATCACCTGAAAGGATTGATATTCTCTATCATTAATCAGTGAGACTCTACAGCAAATTGGAAAGGTTAAATGATTCTCTAAGCTGGACATTATTGCAGCTTTTCATAAGATTCAAATCACAGAAGGTGATGAGTGGATGACAGTCTTTAGAATCAGATACAGGCTATTTGAGTGGCTGGTTACACTCTTTGGTTTGGCCAATGCTCTAAGCATGTTTCAAAAATATATCAACTGGGCATTACATGAATATCTGGACAACTTCTGCTCAGTCTATTTAGATGACATCTTGATATTTTCCTCAAGAAGCTTACAGGAGCATTGTGAGCATGTACAAAAGATGCTTATGTGTTTAGAGGAAGCAGGCCTGCAGGCAGACATCAGAAAGAGTGAGTTTGAGATGAACAGCACAAAATATCTTGAATTCATAATTGAAGTGGGCAAGGATATATGAATGAATCTGGAGAAGATTAAAGCTGTTTTGGAATGAGCAACACCTACTACTTTTAAAGGTGTATGAGGATTTTTAGACTTTGTCAATTTCTATAGACAATTTATCAGGGATTTCTCAAAGATCATGATCTCACTGATGATTCTTACATGCAAAAATGTTTCTTTTTTGTGGACAAGCAAGACTGAGAAAGCTTTTAAGTATTTAAAATCAATGTTTATCTCTGCTTCAATTCTGCTTCAATTCAACTCTGATCATGGGACTATATTGAAAATGAACTTCTCAGATTATATCTCAGAAGAAGTGCTGCTACAATATAATGAGCAAAGCATTCTATGCTCATGTGTCTTCTTCTCTCACAAGCATTCACCTGCGGAATGCAACTACGAGATTCATGATAAGGAGTTATTAGTGATAATTGAGTGTTTAAAGAAATGAGATGCTGAGCTACAAAGTGTAAAGAAATTCAAGATTCTCACAGATCATAAAAATCTAGAATACTTCATGACTACACACAGACTAAATGAAAGACAGCTATGTTGAATGGATATTCTCTATTGATTCAACTTCAGAATTGATTACCAGTCAGAGAAGTTGAATGCTGGACCAGACACTCTATCACAAAGAGAGTAGAACATATCACAGAGTGCTGATGATGAGAAAATTAAGCAGAGGCAAGCTCAACTACTTAAGTTTAATGTACTGACACCTGGAATGAAATCAATAGTGACTGCTGCCAGTGTGAAACCTGAGATGTCTCTTCAAACTCAGTGAAATGAGACTCACAAAAATGACAAGATTCTGCAGTGTCTGAAGTAAACTCTTTATGAAGGAAAATTCAGATTTTCTTCTGAACTCAGCATTAAGGTCTTTGTCTTTGAGTGCTCTTTAAACAAGAATGAGGAGCTTCTCTTTCAAGATCATAAGTGAGTGCCAGACTTCAAACCTCTTCAAACTAGGTTAATGCATGAGGCTTATGACTCACCTCTTACTGGCCATCCTGGGTGAGAGCAAATGACAGAAGTTCTAAAACATGAGTTCTACTGACCAGACTATGCTGCTGATGTGAGAAAAATGATCAGGAACTGTCATCTTTGCAGATCAAACATCACATAGAGAGATCAACATCAGAGACTGCTTAAACCTCTCTTCATTCCTGAACACATATGGCAGAAGCTTTCCATGAACTTTATTGTGAACTTATCAAGCTCTAAAGAATACATGAACATCATGATTATAACAGACAGACTGACCAAGAGAGTTATATTAAAAGCAGTTAAGAAAACTGATGTGGAGACAGTGACTAGAGTGTTCCTTCATAACATCATCCCTCAACATGACATCTCTAAGATGATAGTATCAGATCAATAATCAGCTTTCACAAGCATGTTTTGAATTCAGATGTGTGAGAAATTAAACATTAAAAGATAACTCTTCACAGTCTATCACTCAGAGACTGACAGAGCTACAAAGTGAATAAATCAAACTTTAAAAATCTATCTATGCAAGTATGTTAGCTTTCAACAGGATGACTGATGTGAATGACTATCTCTGGCAGAGCTGACCATCAATAATAGAGATGCTGTCTCAACAGATGTGAGCTCATTCTTTTTAACACATCTTTTTTATGTCTTCTTCATTGATATAGCTGATGCATCTTCTGTTGAAACATCATATAATTCCATTGAGTTTGCAGATGATTACATGAAGAAGACTTATGAAGTGTTGAAGTGAGCTCAAGTAAAAATGATGAATGCCCAGCAATCTCAAGAGAAATACACAAATAGATGAAAAGACTCAGCTTCAAGCTTTCAACCTGAAAATAAGATCTGATTGAGCTTAGAAAACATAAGAACTAATCATCTGTGCAAGAAGCTGAACACAAAATACAATCAATATACTGTGCTAGAAAAGATAGAATTTCATACTTACTGACTGAATATTTCACCCAGCATTCACAATGTCTTTAATGTAAAGCTTCTACATGCTGCAGTGACAGATTCCCTACCTAGTCAGAGGCAAACTGACTGACAGTCATCTGCTATAGAGATTTCAGAAGGACCTGAGTTTGTGATTGAGGAAATTCAGAGTGAATGAACCTACTGAAGGAAAAAGTAATACCTTGTTAAATGAGTAGGTTGAGCTGAGTCTACATAGAATGATGTGAGTCCCCTACAAGAAGTGAAGGCCTTGGATGCTTGGGAGGCCTTTCAGCAGGCAAAATTAGATGTAAAGAGGACTTTAAATAGTTGTAAAGGCCTGCAACAAAGAGGGAGAAGGGGGGTATTATAAGAGGTTGAACCCCTAGATTTGCTCTGGCTGGCTGACTCAGCCTAGCCATCATTTGCACATGCACATGTGATCATGCTACATAAGCTTGCTTAAGCTTGAGTTCTCATCTCATTCTTTTCTTCCCTTTCTCAAGCAATTCGTCCTTGTTATATAGTAAGACTAGCCTCTAGTTCTTAGAGCTTAACCCTTTACACTCTTATATCAGTTGATAAAAAAATTCAGATAGTTCTATAAAATAAAAAATAATAAGAGATATATAAAAAAATTCTCAAACTATAATAAGTTAACACTATTAGTATAGAACTTTAAATCTCTAAGAGTAAGCAGCACAGAGCAGAGTCAATAAATTACACTATTAGTGTCAATTTCACTTCTTTCAAGTCTCATCCTGCATTAATTTGAAAACACTTAAATGAGTTTAAGGTAAAAAGTTTCAAAAAACTAGAAGATTTTATCTTCTCAAGTCTTTCTATTTATATCTATTGAGGATATTAATTTGAGAATGATGATAAATGTAAGATTTTTAAAACAGTAATATATTTTAATGCTAAACTGTAACAGAAATAATAATAATACTATATTAAACTGAAGACATCAATTATTTGAAATGAATTCTATAACTAGATTCATACTAAGATCATCAACCCAAATAAGACAAGTCAGAACTATGAGTTGAAGTATCAGGCATTGAGATAATCTAAAGGTCAAATCATTTATAAGTATATGTTCACTCTTCAGTTAATTAAGAATTATCTCTTTAAAAAACATAATGATTATCAGTAAAAGATGCTTTTATTTGATAAGATTTTATCTTCTCTTTATGTAAAATTTGAGAGATATATAGTTAAGCTGTATGATCTTTTCTATAATACTTTTATCATAAAACTGAGCATTATAAAAAGTAACATTTCAAAAATTATCACATCATACTTAAAAAAAAAAGCTGAAAATTTATGAAATGCTCTAGCATCTGATGTTATATTCACTAAAGCTTTATACACTTTAACACAGACTGCAAAGCTCAAAAGAACAAGTCCTTTGAAGACAAATTCTCAACTTTAAAGTCTTCATTAAAGCTCTCTTTCAAATCAGATTCTAAAGAGGTAAAAATAAATAAAAAGTATCATTTATACTGCAATGACAACTCTTAACACACTCAAAAGTGAGCAATCACTTAGTTTATTCTTTTTTATTTCTATCTGAATCTCAATACTTATAAGAGATATACTGATTCTTGCTATTATAGATTCTGAAGTTCAGACAAGTTTTATCAGTAAATTCTGAGTCAAATTACATAAATTGTAATCAACAGAGCACATATCATATATAATAGAGAGATTTTATAATCATTAAACATGCTTATTTGAAATTATCAATCTAGAGGTAGAAGTTTTATATAGTAATAAAACTATGATTAGAGAATCTTACTTCTTTCATATTGTCAAACTTTCAGACTATGACATGATATCAGAATTTTTCTGATTCAAACAATTGAATTTTCTCATTAATTAAAAGAATAAAGAATTTTATTTCTATTAAAAATTAAATAATCAAAAGATAATTCTGAGTGTAATAAATACTACTACTGAATTACTCACTGATGTTCCTGACTATATACTTACAATAGTATCTACTTCAATCTCATAGGCCTCTGAGTCTTTTTCTGAAATCTCAATACTGTTAAAAGTTAGCTTATTTATAAATACAGCTTTCATCAATGATCTGCCTGACTATATCTGATCATATGTATATCTTTTTTCTGAAGAAAGTATGTCTAGTATATTTATATCTGATGCAGAGCATTCAATTGATTTTGAGAAAGAAGTCAAACTCTCATTTATATCTATTTATAATCTCTCTGAAACAGAGCTGAAAACTCTTCAGAACTACTTAAATAGTGCACTGAAAAGAGATTGAATATCTTCTTCTCAGAGCTTTGCAAATGCTCTTATTTTCTTTATTTTAAAAAAAAATGAGAATTTATAACTCTGTATAAATTACAGAGGTCTGAATTGTCTCACAATCAAAAACAGATATTTATTATCTCTTGTGAGTGAGATGCTAAATAGACTCTCTCAAGCACAAGTCTTCTTCAAGATTAATTTTATAGATACTTATTATAGAATACACATTCAGTGTAATGATAGATAAAAAAATAGTATTCTACATACAATATAATTACTTTGAGTATAATATTATATCTTTTGAGCTTACAAATACTTCTATCATCTTTTAAGTCTATATAAACTATACTCTAGTAGATCTTCTTGACATATATTATATAATTTATTTATATAATATTCTTATCTATTTAAACTTAATGAATAAGTATAAGATATATATACAAATATATTTGAATATATAGACTACGTAAATCTATTTACAAAATACATTAAATATAAGTTTATTAAAAATAAAACTTTTTTTTTAAGATTTATTACTGAATCTTAATATATTAAAATGAAATTATATCAAGTAATAATTATTACAGAATGATCAGTCTCAACTAGTATTAAGAAAGTTTAGAGTTTTTTAAAATTTATAAACTTCTATTACTGCTTCATTGAAAACTACTTTAAAATTATTAGACCTCTTTGTGATCTCATAGAGATCTCAATGAAGAAGGAGTAAAAGTCATAGTTCATATAAACAAAAAATACTCAATACATCTTTGACAATCTAAAAAAATACTTCACATGAACTCTTCTACTAACTTATTTTAACTCAAGCTGAGAAATTTAGATTAAATCTGATGTTTCTACAGCAGCAGTGACTGTTATTATTTTTCAAAAACAAGATGATGATTAATAATACTCAATTACATTCTGATCTTATAAACTTTTAAATATAGAAATATAATATAATATTTATAACAAGAAACTCCTTGCAATTATTGCATCTTTTAAGAATTAATATCATTATTCAAAAAAAGGTTAATATTTAATTTTTATCTATTCTGATTATATCAACCTTCAGTATTTTATGATAATTAAAATACTGAATCAATGTTAGTCTAGATGAGTAAAAGTATTGTTAACATATAATTTTATTTTGTATCACTACTTAGATAAATAAAACTCAGCTGATAGACTCAATTATTATACAGATTATATTAAATCTTTTGATAATGAGATTATACTTTATATCTTGCAACAGAAGCTCTATTACAGTGTCAAACAGAGTTGAGAACTTAACTCTCATGAAAAACTTATAACTCTTGTTAATTACATATAAGTCTATGATCAAAAGCATATACTTCATGTAGAATCTCTTAACTTCAACACTCTGAGCTCTGAATCTCTCTCAAATCTTACTCTAAGTGTAGATTCTATTTTATCATTACATCAGATACTCTTTTATAAATTTATATTATATTCATTAAAATTACTCAATATGCTGATCATAAAATCTCTGAGAAAGAAAAATCTAGTTTCAAAGAAATATTTTAAAGATTAAAGTGTTTTCATACTACTGATTAATACTGCTACAGTCTTTGAATAAGTATATATAGATATATCAGAGTCTCTCATCTCCTTTTTTGTGAAAATATAAGACTCAGACTTTTTTACAATAGTAAAAAAGTATAAAATAAGAGATAAAAATATAATCTTAAGTAGTAACATATTCTGAATTATCTCAAAATATAGTCTACTTCAGATAAAGAATAGAGTCTATATTTTATTGCAATAAGCACTAATCATAGAGATAATTCATATCAATTATAATGACTTATAAGAGAGTTATTTTAGCATAAAATAGTCTATTGAATGTGTTCAAAGTAAGTACTATTGACATGATCTTACCTGAGATATCACTAAATATATTTATACTTGTAATACTTGCCAGAGAGTGAAAGTGCACTGTCACAAATAGTATGATGAACTTGACTCAATTTTAACATTAATCAATTCATGATAAATCATCACTATAAACTTCATCACTAGTATTTCAGTCATCATCTAACTAGATAAGATCTATAATATAATTCTTGTTTTAGTTGATGTTTTAATCAAATATACTTTGTACATTTCATGTATAAAAAGATATTACTGCAGATGATCTTATAAACATCATCTATACTCATATTTATAGTATTTTTAATATCTTTAAAAATCATATTTCAGACAGAGAAGCTCTTTTCACAAGTCAATATTAATTAACTCTTTATTATCTATTTTAGATCAAACAAAGACTATTTATAGCCTTTTATTTATAAATAGATAATTAAACTGAATATTAAAATCAAATATTAAAGTATTATTTTTAATACTTCATAAATTTTCATCAGAATGATTGAGATAGATGACTGCTTTTAATGTAGTTTATCTATATTATTTTGTAACATAGCTCAATCAATGAAGTTTTAGCTCATGCATTTTTTAACTGCAGACTTGTTCTTTGAATTGATATCAATAATTCATTCTATATAAGCTCAATTGAAGCAATCAATCAGGTTAATAAAATATAAACAATACAGAAAAAGATTCAAAAATAGCTGTAAAAGATCAAACCTGTATAAAAGATGTACTATGAGTTCAAACACAATGTAAAGTTCTTTTATATAAGAAACTAACTGCTTCTCAATGCAAAGACTTTCTGCATGCTCTATCTTACTAGAAAATTAAATTATGAATTTATTAACTCTTTTCAAATCATTAAATTTTAAAATATATAAATATATAAATTTTTTCTTTCATACTCAATGTGTGATATTCACTCTGTTTTTCATATATCATTATTTAAATCTTATAAATTGAGAGATGACACTATTTTACCTCCAGCATTACAGCTAGTAAATGATGAGAAAGAATTTCAAGTTCAGAAGATATTAAAAAAAGAGAAATACTAAGATAAAGAATAATACTATATATACTAAAAAAGCTATTAATCTTCTGATAATATATGAAAATCTCTTGAAAATATTCAAAAGACTAAGATATTTGATATTTGTAAACAACAGAAATCATAGTGACAAGTATGCTGAACTCATTCTGAGAAATGTACTAAGCACTAATTCTCTTTTATACATGTACTTTTTTTACTTTTTTTTCTCAAATAAGAATTTTTTTTTTGTGATTTTAATAAGACAAGCAAGGTATCAAAAATCATTAAATTTTTTTAAAAAAAATTATTTCACTATTATCTAAACAAGTTAAAAGTCAGATGCAAATCTCTAGATTTTTCTGACTTTATTTCTATTTACAATTATCACAGTCATTATATACTGCTCGGAAATAGCAATTCTTCTCTTTTTAAGCTCAATACTTCTCTTCTTAAGCTCAACACTCTCTTTTTAAATCAACTTATAGTTCTTCATTTTATATACAATTTCTTTCCCTGTATTCTTTCACTTCTCATTCTCAGTAAATACTATTAGCACATCTGTAGTCTCAATTCAGTACTAAGCATAATAGACAACATTAATTAAAACAGTAGTACAAGCTTTTACTGAATAAATAACATAATAGAAAGCTGTTAATACTGATATTATACACAGCAACTTGATTCAATAATATGAGATCTTTACTGACTTCACTCATTTTGCAAAGAATAAAAAGTTCTGAAGAGAAAGTAACTGATTTAACTCAGAAAAAAGAGTAAACTAAATAAATAATTATTAGTCATTACAATAGATAAAGAAGTTAAAAATGCACTATACTCACTCAGATATATGATTTATGTGCAAGACAGTAAGAATTATAGCACTTTCTATAATGAGAATAATTACACATCATAGATAAATTACTCAGCTTGAGCAAGTATCATTCATAGAAGATACTTTTAAAATAAAATCAATCATATAATTAATAATAATAAGTTATAACTCAGTAGATCTATCAAACTGTTATTTTATATGTGATGATGCTAAATATATTAAAAAATAAAAGAGTTTACTTAAAGAATGCAAAAATTAATTCTATCATATTGATAGAGATTAAAAAAAATGAAAAAAACTTCAAAATCAGAGATAGTATTATGAGATTGTAAAGAAAAAAAAAGTTCAAAAAGTAAACAATATCTTTTCTCTTTATTTTTATAATAATAAATACTCTCATAGCAATCATTTAATATAATCAATCTTTAAACATCACTGAATAAATATTATAAATGTTATTCTCTATATCAATAAACACTTTACACTTATACCTTATCTTTATTTTAACAAATATATCACAATTGCATATATTTAAAAATAATTATCTTCTAAAGCTGCTGAGATCAGTATTTATAAAAAAGAGGGCAACTGTGATATCAAGACTCTTTACACTAGCTTCTTGCCCTCACACTACTTATCACATTATTTACTAAAACACTTATATTCATACTGCTTATCAAAGTACTTTAGAATCAGCATCTTTTAGAGAATCAGCATTATTTCAAAATTTAGCATTCAGAATCAGCACAGATTAGCATTTTTTAAAAATCAGTTCTTTAACATTAGTACTTTCTGAAAAATAGAATTAGTAATTTATAAAAATTCAGATTACTATATTATTAATTCTCTATTTTATGAAAGATTAAAGATAAAATTTATTATTACTCATTCATAAATATAAATATTCTGAATTTTCAAAGTTTCTTTAAGAGATTCAGTAGTTAGCTATTATTCAATCCTACATATACATTTCATCTATTGCTATTCTCTTCCCTCTATAGTGCTCACAATATCTTTACACCTACCCTCTTATAATCTTAGTTATAGAGCTTATTATACTTTCTTTTAATACTTAGTTCACTCATCTTAGTATCTTTATAAAAGTTGAAAATGTTCCAGCAAGCTGAGTGTTTTATAAAAAGCTTCAATATTAAATAAAATGACTAGAATTTGATGATAATTCAATATGATATTTAGTACAAAATCTAAAAGAATTTTTGTATCTAATTTAATAATTTTATACTATAAATTCAATGAAAGCAAAGTCTTTAAAATGATTGAGTAAATGGCTAAAGGCTTGAAAAAAGGATAATTATCTAGCAGATGAAGTGAATGATAATCTACAGATATGAGAATATGTTTAGACTTCAAGAAAAAATAATGTGATGATGTAGAACAGACTCTATAGCCTTCTTAATAGTATAAGACTGAGATGAATAGTAATTGCCACTATTTAGACACAGTAATCACAAACTGTTTAGATATTAGTATAGTAATCAACTTTACAATTACTTTATATATAAATAATATATAAATATAGTAATTATATAGTAACTATATTAAGAAAAGGACTATATAAACAGAGACTTTTCTAAACTCATCTTTTAGAAATCATTTTAATATTCACTTAGATATCTTATCTAATTGGCAATTGAATATCTATTCATCTATATGTAGATTGAAGGTGTAATAATTACTATGAGAATATAGAGTGTATTATCAAACACTACTGATATAAGAATTTAAATCTCACAAGCATTGAATGACAGAAATATAATAAGAAGTGTATTGAGATATTGAAAAATAGAAATAGAAATAAGACTAAGAATAGAAATAAAAGCAAAGATAGAAATATAGAAAATTTACTTACAAGTTAGTCAATTCAAATATTATTTACAATAATTTCTTCAAAAATTGAAGAACTTTTGAAAAGTCAGCCAAATTATGAGTGAAATAAAAAAAGGATTTAATGAATACAGCAAGTGGAAGACAAGATAGATTGACAGAGAAGATGAATATGATTGATTTGAGCAGGATAGTAGTTAATCTGTACAGTAGCTAGTTTGAAGGAAGGTGTTAGAGCCTATTATGAACTAGCGCACGGCACAGTAGTATAGCATCCCCAAGATAACTACCAAATGCAACTACTTTAGACGTCCCACATTATGGAATTGTGCTCGTCCTTTTTAGTCCTTGCATAGGCTAATTTGCCTTCCTGCTCAATCCGATGCCCCTGCGTCTTCTCATGTGATGAATATACGTGTGGTCTATATTGTGGGATGGTTGGATTTCCATTGATGGGAGGACTGGTCAGCTAACTGATATACACGTATATCACGTGAGGTAGTGCGGCTACCGGGCGGTCATGCCCAACCCCCCCCACGCACCAACGGGCGAGATACAACTGCTTAGACAATCCATTCAGGCCTGTGTGCTCTCTGTGCTCTGCTATGGAGCAGAGGCCTGGTGGCCTGGAGCCACATGAATGGAGAAGGGAAAGGAAATCTCCAATTGAATGGATTGCCTAGTCAGAAAGCTAGATCTAGCCCTTAGAGATGCTTTGCAAGAGGCACTGCCAGTCTACAAGACCACACTCATTTCAGCTCTACACTGTGAGCTAGAAATCATGTCAATGAAAGAGACACTAGACAACTGGCATGCTATATTTGCAGTAAGAATCAAAAAGCTTAACAAGAGACACCTGCTAGTGAGACACTCTAATAAAGTAGCTATCATCAAGCTCTATATCACATATCTGTCTAGAGCATCCAGTCATGCTGATGAGATAGAAGCACATGACCCTCTACTTACACTTTCTTGAATGAGATTTCTCAGAAAAGAAGATCTGCAGATTAAGTATGAGATAGATCACACAAAGAAACAGACAGCACAAGACTTTAAGAGCTGACTACAATAACACAATTCTCTGAATCTGATGATCTTTACTGATGATTCACAGATAGAGTGCTCTCAGCATGCAATTGATGCAGAATGAGCTATATGCTGAGATAGTGAACACTGTCTAATCTTCACAGAAAATTTGTCAATGAATAAAGCAGAGATCTTTGACACAGAGACAATGACAGCTCTGCAGAGTCTAAAGAAAGTCATCATCTCTTTTCAGATGAAGTTTGTCAGCAACATCTACATTTGTCTAGACAATTTGAAGATAGCATGAGTTCTTGAATCTGTGTCAAACACCTCTAGTCAGCAGATCTTTACACAGTTTCTGAAAGTCATAAAGATCTGACAGAGTAGAGATAGATTCTCATTGATCACTCAGAGCAGAGTAATCATTAGATGAGTCTCAGATCACACAGATGTGACTGATAATGAAAAGATAGATTTTGAAGTCAAAGCAGTCACAGCACAAGCAGCAAGTGCAAGTATGATATCTCAATCTGACAGCATAGACACTCTAGCTTATATAAAGTGACACATTATTAAACAAATCACACAGGCCTTTGAGAACTACTGGGTCAAAAATCAGCTCAAATGCTATATGAAGCTGAAGATCTCATTAAAGAGAGTCTCAACAGAGGTAAAACTTTCACACTTCACATTAGAAAAGCTCTATGCTGTCTGATTAGATCATGAAGACTTTGCAGTCTATCACAGTCATCTTAAGCATAAAGATGCAGAGTACTACTGCTGATGTGATCATAGCAAAATCTCTGAACATTTCTACTATTGTACTCTTGCAAGAAAAGCAGTAAAGCAGTGCTGATCTATCTACAATCTTCATGAGACACTGACAATCTCACATGAGACTCTAGAATTCAATAACTGACTAAGAGAAACAATCTTCTATCAGAATATCTGTTCAATACACTGTCACACATCTTCAGATCAGATTTCACAGATTATTTTCTTCTTTGTCTTGCTTCTGTTCTTCTCATAATCATCTTCTTCTTTTTCTCTTTTCTTCTCTTTCTTTTCTTTCTTATCTTTCTCTCTATTCATCTTCTATATCTCTCTCTCACAAATCTAAAATCTCTCAAAATCTCTGCTCTATGACAACTGACTTATGAGCTCTGCTGATGCAGCAATACACAACTCTTTTACCTCATTTGTAAGATAGCTACTAGATAGATAGTCATCTACAGATACAGCTCTACTCACTCTATAGTTTGACACAGACTCTACTAGATCATATGCTCATAAGGCACATAGATTAACCAGGTGTTAAATAAAAACACACACACACACACACATCAACGGGCGAGATGTCTCTGCGTAGTCAAAACTAGCTATTCTATTCTAGAATCTAACTGAATGAAACATGCTATATACAAAATGTTTAAACACTGCTGTACCTAAAGGCTAATCCTGTCCGCTGCCATTTCCTCTGTGAAAACACAGTTGATTTGTTGGATTGAACACTGAATTCATTGACTGTCGCCATTGCATCTCCATAATCATGAAATTGACTGATATGATTGACCACTTTGAATGCATAATAGACATCATTTTTCAAGTCTCATTCAACAATCTTATAGATGGAGCTTTGTGGTGTTTGAATCGCGGTAAATATGACACTGTTTGGCACCTGAATAATGAAATAAGATGAGCTGGATTGGGATTGGAATAGGGCCAGGATTCAGGCTAGAAGTCCTGTCATCCTCTGATGATTCATCACGTACGGGTCTTTTTCTTGAATCATGACTGGAATTGACTTCCTTCATTGCTTCCTCTGCCAATATGTATTCAGTTTCTCCTTCATCTGCTGAGCTAGGCTCTGGCACCTGGTTGTGCTCTTCTTCATACACCAGGGGAAATGAGCCTTGAGGTCTTGATTGAAAATGTAAGAATCTTTTTCATTCTGATTTAGAGGTAGAAGATAATCTGCTTATTTGATTGTAATGTGAGTGCTGATTCTTCAAAGAACACAATTGCTTCTTGCAATCAGACAATATTTCTGTGAAATCTTCTGATTTTGTTGCAAAAAGAGCCTTCTTTTATAGAATTGATGTTTTTGTTTTGATTTCTTTGCGGACATGATTGCTTTCTCATAACAGACAGTATCCCCTTGAGATCTTCTGATTTTTAGTGTAAAAAGAGTGTTTTTAAAGAAAATCTAGTCAAACTCATCCAATTGTCTTTGACGCAATGAAATCTTGAATAAAAATGTGTTTTTATTGCAAAAACATGCCGTCCGGGCTATAACCTGTGGGATGGTTGGATTTCCATTGGTGGGAGGACTGGTCAGCTAACTGATATACGCGTACATCACGTGAGGTGGTGCGGCTACCGGGGCGGTCATGCCCAACAGATATGTCTGTCGCGCATATGTTGCCCGGCTGGCCTCCTCGCCGCACGTGATATAGCATATATTAGTGTAGCGGCGCCCGCCTGGGTGGCGTTGGCGTTGCCCTAACGACCGCCCCGCCCACACGTGATCACTTGTATGTAATATAGCAATCACCTAGCTAGCTCCTCTGAATAGAAGGTTCAACCGGAACAACTCTCTGATCGTTATACAAAAACATCTTAATCAATCCTGATCACATCCCTATAAGCTCTCTCCCATCCCCTCAGGCAGCAAGCCTGATGGCGTGCTGACGCAGCGCTGCCAGCGCGCCCAGCCCCCCAACACCACCGAACGCGTCCCGAGCCTTGACGCGCATCTGCTCCCCCATACGCCGTCCACCCAAGAGACCCCATCTCCTCACCCCAATCGCCCGCCGCACATGTGAACTGAATGACATGGAGTCTCCAAGCTCCCCTACACCAGCAGGCAGCTCAAAGAGCAGAAATGTCGCACCAATTCACCTCAACCTACGTGGCCTGATGGCTAGCGATCTCCTAGCCGCCCACGAGGCTGAGGCACAGAAATCCCATGCAGAAGCACTAGCAGCTGCAAATATGCTTGATCGGATTGAAGAAGACCTAGATGTCATGAAGGCAAAAGGCCTATCAAGGGCACTGGCCCTTGGAGCCGCTGTGAAGGCGTTAGTCAAGGACTGGTACAATGGAAGTCTAGAAACAGCTAAGCAGTCCACCACAATCAAGCCTGCTGGCTCCACTGGTGCAAATGATGCAAGAGCTCCTACCTACGCAAAGACAGCTGCAGACAGCACCAATGTAACAAAAACACCAGCAACCATACTGCAGAAACCCCTGCTTAGGAATAACCCCAGAGAAGGAAAAACACCACAAATCCTCACGCGCCTGCCTTCAGATCATCTAGCTCGCAAAGCAAGCCCAATTGCTACTCTTAGAAAGCTGAAGGCTGAACTCCCAGGGCCTTTGGCAGCAGCCATCACAGCAGTTCAAGCCATCCCCACAGGCATTGCCATCATTCCTAGAAGCTTGCAAGACATGGAGGCCCTGCTAGCCCAAAAGAATGTTTTAGCAGCCACCCTCACCAATACTCAGATAGAGAAGGAAGAACATTGAATCACCTGCCTGATTCCTGGGCTGCCCATGGAGATTAGTGACTATGGTGGTGGAACTCTGCATCTCTCAGCAGAATCCATGACAGAAGAATTCACACTCCAAACCAGAATCAAGCCTGTCCAGAGTCACTGGGCAAAAATACACCCTGGAAACCCAACAGCCACTCTTATATTACACTTTTCGCAAGAGACAGCAGTAAACCTGCCATCAAAAGTGGAACTATATGGATATCAAAGACCAGTGATCAGAAAGGCACCTAAGGTCAAAATACAACAATGCAGCAAATGCTGGGGATTTCATCAAGAGAGATACTGCCTCCGCGTCCCTCACTGCAAAAAATGCAGTTCTAAGAATCATGTGAAAGGAAATCCATCCTGTCATAAGGAGAATGAAGCATGTGGATGCCCCAATCACTGCACTAACTGTCTTGGACCACATGCCGCGGATGATCCATCCTGCCCCGCCAGACCAGGGATAAAGAATGGGACTGTTCAAAGGCACTCAAGAAACCAGCTGAGGGATATCCGCAATGCACAGAGTAAGGCATACTTGGCCAAGGCAAGTAACAGCAAATGCGGTGGTTGAGGGCCATCAGCAGACCTGAGGTTGAATGATTCTACTGAGCATAGATCTAACCTCACACTGACATCAAACACAGCACCAAGCACAGCATTGAGCACAGCATCAGGCACAGCATTAGGCATGGCGCCCAACCCAACATCTAATGCAACACCCAACACGTCATCTCACGCAACAACACCCTCCTTTCAGCTACTCAATGAAGAAGAACTCTAGATCTCCGCAATTCCTGCAGATTATGCAAGTCAATGTAGGAAAAGAGGGCCCAGCACACAAGACGGCCCTCAATCTAGCGTTTGAAAGAAAGACTGACATTCTTCTCATACAGGAACCCTGGATTCACAGGAACTTAAGCCAACGCATCTCCAAAAAGCATCCAGCATTCAACTGCTTTGCCCCAATTGAAAAGTGGGACAGGAAGCCACAGGTCCTCACCTATGTGCGTAAACACCCACAAATCCATGCTCATGCAGTCCCAGGCCCCTGGGCAGAAAACCGGGACATCCACATGCTGCACATACAGGCCTGGGGTCTACAGCTTCAGACAGTCAACATATACAATGCACCCCCAGGCGCAGAGAATCCTGGACAAGGTGTGGGCTGTCTTCTCTCCTGGTCTGTCCCAGCACTCCCATTGCTCCTTGCTGGCGACCTCAATATCAAGCACCCCGTGTGGCAACCAGGAGTGCCTCCAAGCATGTGGGCGGAACCATTCCTGCAATGGACCATGAATTTCAACTTTACTCTCACCATGGACCCAGACACTCCCACACGTGGGCATAACATGATAGACCTGGCCTGGGCCACCCCGGAATTAGTTATCAAAGGAGTGGACACACAGGTGGACAGATCCCTTTACACTTCCTCTGACCACCAGACTCTTCTCACCAAAATCAGCCTTCCACAGGGCGCAAGGCCTGACAGGCCAACCCATTTTTTCCGTCTTGACACCATGAATGAGAAGGTCTTTAACCAGACGCTGGAGGCCTATAAGCCAAAACTAGACAAACTATGTGATTTCCCAGAGTACCCCAATACAGATCAGCTGGATGCCCTGGCTAAAGGTATCACAGATGCACTAATAGCTTCCCTGGAAAGTTCCACCAAGAAGAGCACTGGGCAAGGCACAGGTCAGCCATGGTGGAATGAGAACTGCCAGAAAGCAGTGACAACACTACATTGTGCACAGCACCTAGGCTCTAGTTTTTTACGAGAAGCAAAAAGCAACGTAGCCAGGACCACCAGGAAAGCCAAGAGAGAATACTGGCGAGGCAAGATAGCAGAGGCCTCAGTGGGGAAAGATATCTTTAAGATGATCAAATGGGCCCATTCAACTGGCTCCTTTCATTCCCCCCCTCTTGTAGATGAAGAGACTGGGCGAACGCGAACAACCCCTAGAGAGAAAAGAGACCTTCTGCAACGGGTGCTCTTACAGAAGGCTGCAAGCAGAGAGGATATCCCAATCAGCTGGTCCAACCCACCATCTGTCAAATTACCTTTTCCTGTTGCCTCAGCACATGAGATACAAAGTTCTCTGCTGAACACGGGTAATACCACTCCAGGAACTGATGGAGTGCCAACAGAGGTGCTACGAAAGGCATGGCCACATATTAAGGTATCAGTGGAAAGGCTGTTCAGAGCCTGCCTTAGGGTTGGCTGGCACCCAACCTCCTTTCGAGATGCCACACTGGTTGTGCTGCCTAAGGTCAACAGAGATCCAACACTCCCGCGATCCTACAGGCTTATAGCCCTTCTCTCAACGTTGGGGAAGGGACTGGAACGCCTGGTAGCCTGTAGGCTGGCCTGGACAGCTATACAAGAGAAGATTGTCCACCCCCAGCATTTTGGAGCCCTCCCTGGGCGGGCTGCCTCAGACCTAGTGGCAGCGATGGTTCATGATATAGAGGAAGCCTGGGCCCATGGAAAAGTAGTCTCTCTTCTTACTCTGGACATCAAGGGTGCTTTTGATGCTGTACTCAGAGGAAGGATGCTGCGGAGATTGCAAGAACAAGGCTGGCCACCAAATTTAATTAGATGGGTGGAAAGCTTCATGACAGGACGCACAGGCAGGATCAGATTGGATGGACTCCTGGGAGAGCTCTTTGATATCCCAGCAGGGCTTCCACAAGGCTCGCCAGTCTCACCTATTCTATTCATGCTGTTTATTCAGCCTCTGTTCTTTCTAGGAACTATACAAAGAAGACGTGCACGCTTAGGCTACGCAGATGATCTAGGACTGCTTAGTGCTGGAACCACTCTTGAAGGGAATGTTGTTACTCTCCAGGAGGATTTCAAGTTGCTAAATGATTGGGCCAGCAAAGAAGGGCTGACATTTGATTTTGCCAAAACTGAGATAGCACACTTCACACGGCGCAGAACCCTTTCAAACCCCTCAATTGACCTTGAAACAACATCTGGCACTCACTCTATTACAGCAAAGGCAGTGAAAAGCTCCATAAGATATCTAGGAATCTGGCTAGATAGAAAACTGAGCTTCAAGAAACACGTGGAGACCATGGCGGCTAAGGCACGACAGGTGTCTAATGGCATATGAGCACTAAGCAACACAGCAAGAGGCGCCCCAGTACAACTGCTTAGACAATCCATTCAGGCCTGTGTGCTCTCTGTGCTCTGCTATGGAGCAGAGGCCTGGTGGCCTGGAGCCACACGAATGGAGAAGGGAAAGGAAATCTCCAATCAAATGGATTGCCTAGTCAGAAAGCTAGATCTAGCCCTTAGAGATGCTTTGCGAGGGGCACTGCCAGTCTACAAGACCACACCCATTTCAGCTCTACACCGTGAGCTAGGAATCATGCCAATGAAAGAGACACTAGACAACCGGCGTGCTGTATTTGCAGTAAGAATCAAAAAGCTTGACAAGAGGCACCCGCTAGTGAGACGCTCTAATAAAGTAGCTACCACCAAACCCTATACCACACGTCTGTCTAGAGCGTCCAGTCATGCTGGTGGGATAGAAGCATATGACCCTCTACTCACGCCCCCTTGGATGAGATTTCCCAGGAAAGAAGATCTGCAGATTGGGTATGAGGCAGGCCGCACAAAGAAACAGGCAGCACAAGACTTTAAGAGCTGGCTACAACAACGCAATCCCCTGGATCTGGTGGTCTTTACCGATGGTTCACAGATAGAGCACCCTCAGCGTGCGACTGGTGCAGGATGGGCTATATGCTGGGGTAGCAAACACCATCTAATCTCCACAGGAAACCTGCCAATGGATAAAGCAGAGGTCTTTGACGCAGAGGCAATGGCAGCCCTGCAGGGCCTAAAGGAAGCCACCACCTTGCCTCAGGCGAAGTTTGCCAGCAACGTCTACATTTGCCTAGACAATTTGGAGGTAGCACGAGCCCTTGGATCCGTGCCAAACACCTCTAGCCAGCAGGTCTTCGCGCAGTTTCTGAAAGCCATAAAGGCCTGGCAGAGCAGGGATAGGCTCCCATTGGCCACCCAGAGCAGGGTGGTCATTAGATGGGTCCCAGGCCACGCAGGCGTGGCTGGTAATGAAAAGGCAGATCTTGAAGCCAAAGCAGCCGCAGCGCAGGCAGCAAGTGCAAGCATGGTACCTCAACCTGACAGCATAGGCACTCTAGCTTATATAAAGCGACACACTATGGAACAAACCACACGGGCCTTTGAGAACTACTGGGCCAAAAATCAGCCCAAACGCTATATGGAGCTGGAGATCCCACTAAAGAGAGCCTCAACAGAGGTAAAACTTTCACGCTTCACATTAGGAAAGCTCTATGCCGCCCGATCAGGTCATGGAGACTTTGCAGCCTACCACAGCCACCTTAAGCATGAAGATGCAGAGTGCTACTGCTGGTGCGGACATAGCAAAACTCCAGAACATTTCTACTATTGCACTCTTGCAAGAAAAGCAGCAAAGCGGCGCCAGCCTATCTACAATCTCCGCGAGACACTGGCAACCTCGCGTGGGGCCCTAGAATTCAATAACTGGCTAAGAGAAACAGCCTTCTATCAGAATATCTGTCCAATGCGCCGTTGCGCACCTCCAGATCAGATCCCACAGACCATTCTCTCCTCTGTCTTGCCCCCATCTTCCTCACCACCTCCTCCTCCTTCCTCTCTTTCCTCTCCTTTCTTTCCTTCCTTGCCTTCCTTCCTATCCGCCTCCCCTACCTCCCTCCCACAAACCTAAAACCTCTCAAAACCTCTGCTCTATGGCAACCGACCCATGGGCTCTGCCGGTGCAGCAATACGCAACCCATTTTTGCCTCATTTGTAAGATAGCTACTAGATAGGTAGTCGCCTACGGGCGTAGCTCTACCCGCCCTATAGTTCGACGCGGACTCTACTAGATCACGTGCCCTTAAGGCACGTGGACTAACCGGGCGTTAAATAAAAACACACATACAGGCGCTCCGGCCCAAAAGCTAGACAAATCTTCATTCACACAGATGGACCCCGAGCACGATCTCGAATCCATCGGCAAACACTGCCAATTCGACTACTGCAATCAACTTGACTTCCTCCCTTTTCGCTGTGAATCTTGCAAGGGAACATTCTGTCTCGACCACCGGACGGAAACTGCACATAAATGTCCACACGCCGGCGAATGGGCCGCTGCTCGACAAAAACGCTCTATCGGAACCAGCAATACCAGCAGC
This sequence comes from Paracoccidioides lutzii, assembly GCF_000150705.2. Taxonomy (NCBI): domain Eukaryota; kingdom Fungi; phylum Ascomycota; class Eurotiomycetes; order Onygenales; family Ajellomycetaceae; genus Paracoccidioides; species Paracoccidioides lutzii. The sequence goes on along the minus strand of NW_015440986.1, from coordinate 42,970 downwards.
CTTATATCATCCCTACCCACAACTAAACCCACCGTTTACACCTCCTCACAATGTTCTCACCCGTCGTGCAAAACCCTCATCCACACTTTGCAGAACACCGGCGTCCACTGCAATGAGTGCAACCGCCAATACTGTCTCAAGCATCGTCTGCGTGAGGACCATGACTGCTCGAAACTTACCCCGATAGGCGCAAGGCTTGCAGGACAAGGCCTGTCGCAGGCTGAAAAGGCACGCTTGGCCTTCTCCCGTCTGCGGATATGGGGGAAGGAGAAGTCTTCGAACGTTGCAGCAAACTTAACCCCAAAGCCGAAGCCAAACAGCGCCGCTGCGCGCATGGCAAGGCTGGCAGATCTGAAGAAGAAAGCAAAGGGTGACCCCAACTTGCCACTTCAGAAGCGGTTTTTATCTACACGTTGAGGCGTCCGCGGATACCACAACAGCCAAGTTCCCGACGGGCGACTTCTACTTCGACCCCGCTTGGAGTGTGGGGAAAGTTCTGGACGATGCGGCGCGGAGATTGCAAGTACAGAATGTGAATAATCGGGCTAAGGGCGAGGCGGAGAGGTTGCGTATCTTCCATGTTGAAGGGGGGAAGCTCCTGGATTTTTCTGAGAAGATTGGCTTTACGGGTGGTATTTCACAGGGAGATACGATAGTATTGCTTCGTGGTGTGGGTCCGCCACCTGATCTTGTAGATCGATGAGAGTATATTCGAAAGATCTGGTTGAGTCGTTTTGATTTTATGTTACTGTTTCTGGATCCTTTCCGTGATGCATTTGGTGGCTTTAGTTATGGGCTTTCGTTTCGATGTACATTTTCTTTTGATATATCCATCCATTGTTTGGCTTATGACGACAACCCCATCTTGTGATAGCAGAAGGCGTTTAATTATTTTTTGGAATCATATCACATCTACTGTATGGATATAGCAAGGGAAGAGATAATTAGACTGCATTGAGTTTTTCTGGTCTTAATAGTATATACTACGACATTTATTATATATATATCCCATTCGCATTGGGCATTCGATGGAATATATCCAATACTATTATTATGAAAGGTGGTTGAGGTTGAGCACAATATCATCATTGGACAGACGAACAACACCCTGAACATGTATCCGACGCAAGATAAAAATGTATATTATTAAACGGCAGAATTGCAATAAACAAAACCCCAGAGCATGATTCTTTAAACTACCCCTAAATACTCATCTTCATTTTAATTCCTTTATGGGGTTTATACCCCACAACCTCAAACTCCTCTTCCTTCCACCCATCCATAACGCCACTGCCTCGATCATCCCTTTTAATCACCAGCTCAGGAAAATCCACCGGCTCCCTCTTCAGCTGCTCCTGCAATGCCTCAATATGATCCAAATACACATGCGCATCGCCCATGGTATGTATCAACGTTCCGGGATACAAATCAGCCGCATGTGCCAGCATATGCGTCAGCAGCGCATACGAGGCAATATTAAACGGCACTCCAAGGCCCATGTCGCATGATCGCTGGTAAAGTTGACATGACAAAGTTCCCTTTCCCTTCTCATATCCACCTTCAGAATTACCTCCATGAGATGGGAAAGAGACATAAAACTGCGCAAACATATGACAAGGCGGTAACGCCATCTTCTTCAAATCCGCCGGATTCCATGCGCTCAGGATAATTCGTCTATCATACGGGTTCTCGCGTAGCTTTCGTACCACCTCTGCAATCTGATCTACACCCTGGCCCGTATAGTCCGTCTGCGCATCGATGTATTCGGCGCCGAAATACCGCCATTGGAACCCGTACACGGGTCCTAGGTCGCCCACTGCACGATGTGAAAGGCCTACCGAGTCCAAATATTCACGGCTTCCATTCCCATCCCAGATCTTGATTCCAGCTTCGCTGAGAGGAAGAGAGGACGTGCAGCCCGATATGAACCAGAGAAGTTCACCAAGAACTGCGCGGAGGAAGACGCGTTTGGTGGTCAGGAGGGGCAGGATTGGGGTACGAGATGACGGGGAGGAAAAACCGGGTTTTGAGAGGGAGAAACGGAGTTGTGGGGGGGCGAAAAGGGAGCGGGTGCCTGTCCCGGTACGATCAGAACGGTTCTCACCTGTTGCCAGGATTGAACGGATTAAGTTGAGATATTGATGCTCTTCGTGGGAGGGGTTGTGAAGTGGTGAGGGGCTCGGGGATGACATGGGCGGAACAGGAGATGGAGCATTTAAGGATCCGTCTGGTTTTGGAGTTTCTGATGGAGTGACGTCGTCTATTACCACTTCAGAGGGAGACATGATTACAGTTGTCGGTTTGGGAGGTGTTTGAGGAATCTGCCCGCAGCGATGTGAAGTCCGCTACACAAATGAAGTAGAACGTGATTTTATTCAATGGATCAATCGAAATTTGTCGCGTTGACTAGGTTTTCTCTGGACGCGTCGAGAAAAACAAGTGATGTCATTGTCCACCTGAACGGTTAATGTTATTATGTCATCGAAAATATGCCATCCTTACCAAAGCTAAAAACATCTACAAGGGTGGGGGGTTGGGTTGAAATAACTAACAATTATGTTCCTGGCCAGTCATTACCAGATAAATAATAAGCAAATAAAATATAAATAATACAGGTCTGTATATAGGAATCCACAAAAGTCTATATATCAGCAGGAAACTCTTCCAAACGCCCCAATGAACCATCATAAATGCCTGCGTAGATCTCAGGCGTAACTCCACATGATAAGGTTTCGTAAATCCAAAAGGGGGTTTTAAGGAGCTAGAAAATCAACGCCAACTCCCTTCAGAGCTGTAACAGCCCACTCAGGTATATTGGATGAACTTCCATACATATTCTTGAAAAACTCATGAAGAAAAGCGGGGAACCTGTCTTCAATGATTGATTGCCTAAGGGAATTCATCATCGCGAGCATATAGTGGACATTGTGCATGGTAAGCCTGCAATTTTATTGTGGTTAGCAAGCTGTATAGTTTTCATTTCAATATAAATTTTGGATCATTGGAATCCTTACAAATGCGCTCCAACAGTTTCTTTCGCAGCAAGATGGTGAATGTATGCTCGCGTAATCTCAAGCCCTCCGTGTGTTTTGGATCGGCAGCATACGCATTGACAACCCTCTTCGATAGGCCTAAAGTCGTTTGCATATGACCCATTCCGGATATTCAAGGTGCCAAAGGATGTAACCGCATTCCCGAAACGCTTAAGAAGGTCAGTATCATCCCCAAAGAAAGTTGGGATGGTGCAGTTAAACGCTTACCGCTGTTCTTGTAGGCCACACACAGTCAAACATATCTGCTCCCAGGGCTACGGCCACAACAAGATCTTCCGGATATCCCTGAGAAAATATTAGTTGATGTTGTTGTCTCTATTGGTTTAGGAAAAGATACATAACTTACTACACCCATGACATAGCGCGGCTTCCTCTCAGGTAATAGCGCAGTGCAGGTATGTACTCTACCGGGTAGAAATTAGTAAAAGTCCGGAGACACAAACACAATAAGATCGATAGGAGCATGCTGCTCACACTTTGCAAAATTCGGCTTTCGCCTCACCGCCAGATAGCCCACCAATCGCAATCCCAGGAGTGTCTCTCTCAACCATTAGTTTGCAGCATTCTTTCCGCAGCTCCAAATCCAGGCCACCTTGGATGATGCAGAATAGATTTTGTTTTTCGGGATACTTATGTGCCTCAATGCAACGATCAAGCCACCGCACGGAGCGATCCATTGCTTCTTTTATCCTCGCATGATCGGGAGAGGTCGTAGCTATAACATCGTCAAGCTGCATAATAATGTCCGAGCCGATAGAATTTTGTAGCGAAATTGAGCGTTCAGGGGTAAGGAGCCTATGGTGAGTGGTGAGTTTGAAAATATCACTAAACTTTTGATATTGGTTGTCGTCGCCATCGCTGTCGTTGTCATCATCACCATCATCGTGGAGAACATAAGGATAAAACAAAAGCCAATAGCTCACATTGGGGCTCCATCATGCGGACTCAAAAACCGTACACCTTCCTCTGTAACCTGCGCAAGTTTCAATAATGAAACCATTTGAAACCTGTCAATCCGGAAAGCCTTAAAAGTTAGCAAAGTCTTCCCGTATCCTGTAAGGGTTTGACACCGCATCATTTATGGGGCCCTTGTCCTCAATCTGTTCTCCAAGCTTAGTCCCCCGCCGAATTCGGCTCCCTTCCGACGATAGCCAGCATTACTACCAATGGCAAGACAAAGATCATTAACCCACCCTCCACTGTCTGTCAAAATATTCCGATCCCAACCCTGGAAGACATGTGCACCCCCAACTTCATTCAGCACGGCCTGCCCAGGTTTCAAACCCAAATGATACGTGTTATTCAGACATAGCTTACATCCTGTCTGCGCAAGCTGTTCCGGCGCTAATCCCTTAAGTGACGCCTGCGTAGCGACCGGCATGAATATAGGGAGTTGGACAGGGCCATGAGGGAGGTGGAGAGTGCTTGCCCGCGCATTCGTAGTCTTGAAATAAAAGGAAAAAAAGTATTATTAGGTAGAGTTCGCTTTGCGTTGGATGTGAAATTACGTACGGAACATTTAGCCTCCAGGTCAAAGGTTAGCGCTGAGGGCATTGGCTTCCTTCCTTTGGGTGTTGAAACGCCTGACATTGCAACCGTACTATGTATGAAGGCTGTGCTGCCGGGAATTGAGAGTGGTGGGAATCGAACTCGAAAGAAAGGAGCTGATTGTAAATATCGGGAAAGAATGCATAAATGGCTTACTGGGCCATTCGCAAACATAAGATTTAATAACAAAAAACACAAGGTCCAATAAGAATTCCTAAATCTGCACAATTATCTCTGTGTCATTTCCGGTACTCAACTGGCTTCAGAGCAATATAACTAGTTAACTAGTATTACCAGTAAATTTTCAGGAAGCGATGAATAAATCAAATTGGATATAGCTAGTGGTTTTAATCACGTGAAATGACAGGGAATCCCTGACCTGGATGTTTATTTTTGTGGAAATCTGACGGTTTTTATCATACGTGGGATGGTTAATCTTCTAATATTGGAGGGAGGAGCTAGGTAACTATTTAATCTATATTCGCTATGTCCACATGCGGCGGAGAGACCGCTGAGCAACAGAGGATGCACAACACCCGGTGTGTGAGATATTAATCCTCCACAATTAGAATTCTAATCTAAACTATTTGAAGCTTTTTCTTTTAACTTCAACTTGTTTTAGATAGATTTCTTCAAAAAGTCTTATTCAGGATCTTGTTATCCAATTCTTAAAATTTTCATGATTTAAACTCGAGATAGAGAATCAATTGATTGATGTAAACATTGGTTTTATGCAGCGAGACTGTCTTTTTCTATGGTTTTCTAAGCAACAATGTGATACATCGATACCTTGGACAAGCCGTATGTGCATGGTTATCCAAGGGGTCCATGTCAGCATATGCCAGTCCTCACTTTTGATGGGAGTTACCCGTTGGCAAACTCTGGCCTTTGCAACACCACACCCAAAAAAGCGACGACTAGAACCAAACGCCACAGCTATGCCCATCAAAAAGCCGTCACTCCTCCGAAAGCTCTCTATCATAGAAGGGGCGTTTTATTTACCAGGAGACACACCCAATCTCTCCAGGAGAGTTGGAATCTTCTGGCGCATTCGGATCTAAGTAAATTAATCAGCAGTCTGTTTAACAGTGCGGAAGTTCCGAAGCAAAAAAGCTTTTGCATACTGTCGCCTACTGGGCAATCTACACCACCACAATTTCAGATTAATTATACAATAAGAACCTCCATTGCCGAATCTGGGAGAACCTGGGCTGTTTAGGTTGTACATACATAGTCCAAGTACCTACCATCTCCAGAAATATAGGCCCTATGTGGATTAGCAACTGGTCATCCATTTGTTACCAGCACTGAAAATGGAGGGGCGGCTTGTAAAGACGAACTTTTTGGGCCCTGGTGATCAAGGATTATACCTATATGAAGCACAGCATTTAGCAATTTGATACTCTCTTCGTTGTCAAGCTTTGGATCGTAAGAAGAGTCTCCATATTCCCCGTCATCATTAGGATCCTTCTTCTAGGACCTTCCTGGCCATATACGCTGTGTGCTTTTACATCTTCCACTTGCATTCTCTCCTGGGCTCGTCCGGTAGTTCAATGCCAACATCGAAAGCAGAAGTATTGTGTATCAACGGGTCAACTGAAAAACTGGGGCACTTAACCCTGGACCTCCTAGCTTCGAGCTTTTTCATTCGCTCTCCAAAAAATAGACGCTGCAATTCGCGGTCTTTCTTGGTTTCGGTACCAATGGCCGCTCCATTTAATGAGCTGCTACAAAATGCACAGTAGACGTCGAAGGAGCCCATTTGGCCAGCTGATAAATCCAAGAGTGGTCGTGGTAGAATTGGTGGTGAGGAGCAATGGAAGCAGTTCACAAAAGCATTTGGAGGTTATCAAATCCAGAAGATCGTGGTAACTCGCTAAAATAGAGTCTTTAAAGGAGGAGATATTGTACATGGTTGCTGAAGATAATGATAAGACGAGGTTGTTTTAGAGTCTGTCAAGTGATGGGTGATGCTCTGTGCAGTTTAAGAGTTTGTTAGAAGTGACGTCGATTCTTAAGCAATGCCTCCCCATTTAGCTAGTTATAGGCTCAACCCACCATAAATTTAGGCATTGCCAGTAAAGACTAGCCAATCAGCAGCGCCCAAGTGGTGTCTCCCCTGAAAATGCGTCCGGGCTTGACAGGGGTGGTTAGTGGTCAACTTTAAGGGAACGCCTGGGATTCTGGTTGAGTGAAAGCATCGAACAACATATTTCTCCGTTAATTAAAAATTATGATTAGGCCCCTGGACTTGGTGATAATTCGTACATACAAAATCCAAAACCATTCAATTAATTACGACCAATATTTTGCCAGAAAACATTACATCAGTTAAGTAAATGCAGTACCCAAATACTCCAACACCTGGTCTGTTCTTTCTTCTCACCCCTAACGGAAAGGAAGAAAAAGTCAAAAAAGCCAAGGAAAAAGACCACTTCACCGAAGATACTTTTGAACTACAAAAGCCTCAACATCCGGAGCCTCAGTGGCTTGTTGAGCTAATTCCCTCGCCGGGGCGTTCCATCCACGTGGAATCAGCCAAAACGACACCCTGACACCATCCAGGAACAACCGACGAATGACATCAAGCAGGAAAGCCCATAAATCCCAGTCTTCATCCATTCTTCTCGAAAGGTCCTGCCAATCCCACTGAAGCCATGTGGATATCTGGCCCGTGACGCCATTGACGACATGTTTCGAATCTGTCGCGATGACAACGTTCCTCCATCCTTCACCCGCCCATTGACGGATGGTCAAGGCGTGAATTGCAGCTCGAAGCTCAGCGCGCTCTTTTGTTTGTGGATATATGTTGCCCGTCGGTCCTGAATTCTCTAACCTGAAGCAGAACCGTGCTACATTGGCATTGAAGAGCCAACCACATGCTGCCCTAGAGCTACCTGATCCAGCATCGTTGCAGACGCCTGCTGCATAAACTAGCAGCTCTGGCTTTTCCCGGTTCACTCTCCAAAACCTGCGGAACATGTTGTGGTGGGCAAAAGTCTGACGCGGAGTTTGCAAGGGAGGTGGCCTAAAACGCCTTGCCAGCAACGGTGGTGGACTCTCTTCCTCCTGAGGCTCCTCTTTGGGGGTTGGAGGAGTACTAACCAGTGTAATAGGCCCCGCTGCTCAGCCTGGCATTTAGAATTCAAATAGTATATAACTAAAAAAGGGAAAAGAGCAGTAGACAAACTTATGGAACGTACCATTTCCCCCGGTAGTGGGATGTGGTGCAGTCATATTGTTGACCTATCCAAAACGATTTATTTCGGTTTCCACTTCGGCAGCAACCAGAGATCAACCCCTTGTCTGGATTCCACCAGGAATAATATTGTTAAAACTTGCCACTGGAAAGCAGCTGTATGCGTCTGCACAGAGGCCGATATTTACATTCGGCTCGTTAAATTCAAGATCCCGGATGATCTACCACAAGTCAGTTAGCGATCTCTTATTTCTATTCTCATAGGTTCCAATTGAAACGTACCGGTCCAGCCAATTTATGAAAACACAACGCCCAGCTCCTCATTACCCTTTCTCCTAATGTCTGTGGTGTGGTTTGGTGTGTTTGACAAGCACGAAAAATCCATCTCTTCTAGAAGCCGAAAGTTCCTTCCATATTTGCCGCTGCTTCATTGTTTGCACTCCAATGAGCTTTTACCCAGAACGGAAAGCCCTCCCCGCTTCTACAATTCTCCCCCTCAAAAGGCTATTATTAATAAGAAACCCAATTCCAACCACAATCCAACAAAAAAGGGTTGATCCTCAACACCGATAGAAGATGTCTCGAAGTGGGTCGTCCAAACATCGGCTTAAGATAAAATCTGGTGTTTCCATTCCAGTAGCTTAGCTGGAAGTGATGACGGGATTGCCGTAATGTCTGTATTTTTGCTTTTGCCCTTCAATTTTATAGACAGGTCATCTTTTGAGCACCTAATTTCCGATGCAAAGCTTCTCCATCAAGCGAGGTCGTCAAAATGACTGAAAAGGCCTTGGATGAATCTGCAAAAACAGTTCCAGTGTGCGAGATTTCCTTTCTTACGCAACCTATGAATTATATTTCTCCCATGGCTAATATTGCTGGAGGATGAAATAATCAGCCGGAATGCCGTGGACATGTACTCTAGTGAAGGTACCGTCAACGACAAAGCTCTGGTTTGGAAGCAGGACCTCAGAATTGTGCCCTGTCAGCTGCTCTCCATCTTCTATGCTACTTGAATAGATCAAACATAGGTGATATCGGTGGCTGTGGAGGGTCGGAAGATGCGACAAAGATATAACATCGTATACACGCTCTTTGAAGTTCCATATCGCACTATTTTCTGGAGAAACTAAAACCCAGCGTAAGGCAAACACCTTTCATTTTCATTTTCAACTTTAAACTAACTTGTCAATTTTCATATCTAGAGATGGATTGCTCTCCCCACGCTGTCATGGGGAGCAGTCGCTTCTGGTCTCGGTTGTGCCAACAACTATGCCAATGCCACTGTTCTACGCCTGCTTCCAGGCATGTCTGAAGCTGATCTATTCGCGGGCGATTGGCTTTTTACCTTATCTTCTGGTGTAAAACATCAGAACGCTCAAGGCGTATTATCTGGAAACAGCCACGTGGCTGTTTCCGACAGAAAGGGGATTTGTGAAAGAAAGACTAAGAGTAGAGGGCTCCAAAGGCGAAAGCGCATCGATTATGGAAGGACGTTAAAGAGACCTTCACTGACTGGCGTCTCTATACCCACTATGCCATACGCCCTCTCAACTATATATTTTACGTATCACGGTAGTTTGAAGAGCTAATAAAAATGCAGATTTATTTTGGCATTTCAACGCCCTTTTCTTGTCTATCCCTGTCCACGCCATCCATTATAGCAGGTCTGGGCTTCCCTGACCTCCATGCTCAGCTGATGACTGCTACTGCATATGCTGCCACATATGACATCACTGTCAGTGTGGCATCTTCAGAAGACTATTTCAACGCATAAGCTTCTCATCCCTTTTACCAATATGTGTATTGGAAATATTTATCTCTAGGTCCAAATTTTGACATGTTTGTGTTGCAGTCGAGCTTTACACTCTTCTACTTTTTCAGAAATCGGTACTGTGGGATTTCTCGGGTCTTCCGTCCTCTCACACCAGAGGCGTACCTAGAATGTTGATCTAATCTCATTCCCCTCTCTCCCTGTTCAACTTAGTTCGGGGTAAGGTAATTAATTATCTGCCACAGGATAGCTATGGCTGCCAAATCGTCTGTAGCAGTTCATTCGCTCGTGTCCCACCACCTCTCGGTTGGTTATCATCCAACGCCCAGACTGCGTAGCTCAGGTCTTGTAATTGCACTTAACGTCTCGTTTGGCATACCAGGCCAAATCGCCGGAGTCTGGATTTATAAGCCCGAAAAAGCCACGAAAGGATATCCCACAGGTCACTGGGTGAATGCAGCATTGCTATTAATAATCAGTGTGGGTTGTTTGATACTGAGGTTCTACTATAGGCTCTCGAATAAGAGAATGGCAAAGGCAGTGGGAGGCTGAGGGTGGCGAGGAAAAGAAAATGTTTGTGGGCTGAAAAATGACCCGATAGCTATTCACTGAACCCCACAAGTGGAATGAATGCAAAGCATCCCGGAAAAAAGAGAGTTGCGCAATGTATATGGTCTTGTTATTGACGAGATTTTAGGAACAATAATTAGACAGGAATTTTCTCCTCGAGTCACTGTTTGCACCAGCTCACGACACGCTCATCCGGAGGCGATTTCCCATGCCATTCCAATGAACGTAGAGCAAATACCCTTTCAACTTAGCTATCGTTGGCTTGTCCACGAGCATGTAAGCGGGCTCTCATTTACATCCGGAATATCGCATAGCCAATACCGCAACTGTAAGAGAATCACATCTTGAATCTGAATATGTCTCTCTCCTTCTTGTCCGCTCTCCCATCAGACTCACAGCATACATTTCAGAATGCGCTAGGAGTGAACGCGACGGGACAGAATTCATCATCGATTTCTAATATGCACGCCGTACGGGCTGCCCAACAATTAACTCGCTTTGTTGGAGAATTATCTTAGAAGGTATATAACCTTTCGGCCAAAGTCTAGCGGGTGTTTCAGGGACGAAGACAGTCTTGTCACTACGCCTCAGAGACATAAACTAGGCGATGAAATGTGTTTAGTTGTTTTCTGCAGATTTCTCAACATTCCTCTTGAAATAATTGGGAAACGAAAACATCATCATTCATCACGCGATCTTACAATTTTCACAAATCAGCCGAAAGTTAAATTCGGCAACTGAGTCGCAGACTGGGCCATCAATAATCAATGCCTATTTCGAGAATCATAATTTGCTTGACGAAAAGCAAACGAGAAATCTCTTCCTGGTCTTAACCAACAAGCTTCGCGGGGTCAGTCCTATCCCAATATTAGGGTCCGTTCCGAAACGCCAAAATGGCCAATGTCCAGTGACAATCTACCTTTGCGCATTTCAGGCCGTTGGGGGCAATCCAACGTGGGTGGCAATGATTGAGCCCTCTCCGATAATTGCCAAGCCCACGAGGCACCCTAGGCAGGGGTGCGGGGGACGCCACAGAGGAAAATGCAAAGTGTGAATTTCTCCGGAAGAGGCGACTCACAACTCTCGGAGCGGGGTGGAGCCCGACTTAGTGGAGACAGAATAATTTGAATTCTTCCAGACTTTGCGCACCATGATTTCTTGGCTGCTAGAGGACAATCATGCCATAACTTGCTGCTTATTAATGTTCCGTCTTCTGTGGACCGGAACAGTACGTTGGAAATTTATCATTTTGTTCTTTCAGAGTTCCCGTATATGCAGTTGTGATAATTGGCTAATGCTAACTATTTGTCGCTAATTCTCGCTTAATCGGCGATCATATTATATTTCCTGTATTTAATATGACGCTGCCCACGTAACTCCGTGGAGGAGGACAATTCCAACAGGATGTGACTTTTTCGCGCTTACATTGAATATTTGACAGCAGTCGTATCCAGAAGACTAGGCTGGGTCGGAAAAATGACCACCCCAAGCATAAAGCTGGATAGGCGCTATGACCGTCTGAGCGGCACACTCTTGGCAGACAGGATGGCAAACGTCCGCATCGAATCAGCATTGCAGCTTTCCCAGACGCTCCCAGATGATTTGTGGAAACCGAATCTCAGATCGGCATCAGGTGTAGTCACGGTTGTTGAATTCTGAGATTAGTGTATCGTTGGAACCGGAAGGATTCGATGTGTTTCTAACTATAGGAGAAAGAGGTCTGGGGTTATTCCCACGGGTCTGGATATCTTTATACTCTGCTAACCTCTTGAACAGGCTGCCGGGATTCGGAAATCATATCCGGGGTTGTGGGTGTTCAGCAGAGCATGGTTCTGAATCGGGTATGCACTCAATGCCACGTAAACGGTGATACATGTCAGGGGGATAATCCTACAAATATGGTCGAGGTGGACGCATAGCTGCAAATAGTAGTTAAAATCAATTAGTTACCTATCACTTCAGATAATAATGGGGGGTTTTATATGGAGTAGTTTGCGATGACAAACAACATCATAATAAATACGACTAAGCTGTTCGATCGTGGAACGGTCCCATCTAGGCTTAGGGTCAATGAAGTGTTTGAACAGGATTCGCTTAGACTGAACGGTGCTTGTAACACTTCCATTTCCGGCCGAAAGGGTAACTATGGAGCTGAACCCCCACATGGGCACCGACTGGACCCTACTCAACCCACCGCAACCACGGTTTCGCTTGGTCCCAGTCAGACAGTCAGATCCTCTTTCTCAAACAACAGGAATTCTCTTCTATCTCCCGTCTCTATATCTAATAAATAGCCTTGTATTTTCCTATTTTATTTTAGTTTATTTTTAAAAAAAAGAAAAAAGAACGACGAATCATCTGCTTAGACAAACTATGCACACCTAGGCGCGGGCCGACAATGGCCCGGGATGTCGTGAACCTTGTTAGTCAGCAGTCTAGATGTATCGCTCATTGTAACTTCAAACTCCAACTTCAACTTCAGCAACTTCAACTTCATCCCTCAGCAACAGTAGCAAACGCTTGACTCTTTTGCTAGCTGTCTCTATCCTACTCCTCTTGTATCGCCTTCTCTTAAAACCTGCTTCACCTTCTCTGTTGATGCTGGACTGCTCGCTTGCGCTGAAACTGTAGTCTGTCTGAGATCTTGTTGTTATCTGCCATTGCCTCGTTGGATTTTACAGTACGTTTCGTCCCATCCGAGAAATCACCCGATCAGCCCTAGGGAGGCAAATATCACTTCTTCTCTGCCCGGCCTTGCTTCCTGCAGCATTCCCCTCCGGTGCTCCGTATGTATATTATTGTGAACAGTAATTATTCTTCGCCGCCACCTGCTCCTTAAGCTTAAATTCAGCCCTGGATATCTTGCCCTGGTTCCTAGAGCTTTCTCCGTAAACCTACTAACTTTTTTCTAGAAACAATTGCAGCCATTCGTCATCTGTGAAAGCCCTTCCTTAGCTCTTCGTCAGGTCTTCACTGGTCCCGTCCGTTTAAATCTCTCTATATCTGTTTCAACTGTGCATGTGTTTTCAGATAACTCCAAATGAGCCGTTAAATACGCATACCTTCTGTCTTGGAGTCATCTCTTCCCTCGAATACCTTTTCACCTCCTCCTTTTCCTACTTACGAAACCGTGGATCGTCGACTGAGCATCGCGATTTCCATTACAGCAACGCGAGTGGCATTAACAAGAGTTTACGTAGACACTAGCTTTTTGTTTTTTCTCTCCTGCTGTGGCCGCCGTAGCTTGTGGCCGATCATACTCTCCGGGGAGAAGTTCGTGTCGATTGTAGCCGGGAAGTTTGAATCCATACTACTGCACAGATACGGCGGCTGAAATACTTCTTTGCCTCGACTATCTCGAAGTCGATATCCGGATCCTCGCATCCCAGACATTTTGTTGCCCACATACGATGGGTCAGCAACAATCCAAACGTAGTGATGGCGCTGTTATAACTCAGGAAAAATCCGGTGGTGAGGGCCTCCAATCCTACCCTTCTATCTCACGTACAGACACACGGGACTCTAGCCGGTCCATTCGTGGCTCTATACGCTCCAAAATACCCGGCGGCAAAATCGACAAGAACGACAGCCCCAGAGGCTCATTTTCCGCCTTAGCACGTGTTGAGAACGGTGTCCTGGACAAATCGGATGGAGCTTCCGTCAAATCTTATACCAGTGCAAAGTCCTTCAATTCTAGAATAAACCGCACCTCAACGTCCTCCTCTCCAAACACGCCCTCTGCCGTCTCCCCGACGTCCGATGATCAGCGCTCCCCTGTTGATGCCCCTGATCCCCCTCCCTCCCCTTCTCAGTCCTCCTCTCTAGGTCGTGGCCACAAAAGTCTTAATGATGCCCGGAAATTAGGCGAGGTCGATCATGTTTCCGACATCCCCCCCTCCCGACCAGCTCCGTCGTCCATTCACGCGAAGCCAGGAGAGTCAATTCTCGTTAGGAGAGAAGGTGCTATAAATCCAGTTCTCCACGATGCTACTGTGGACCTGTCAGGGACAAATGGTTCGCCTGGGATGGGAATCGGGGCCTTAAAATCAATCGATCTAGATGACATGATCACAAGGTTGTTGGATGCGGGATATTCAGCTAAAGTCACCAAAGCTGTCTGTTTGAAAAACGCTGAAATCATTGCCATATGCACAGCAGCTCGTGAATTGCTCCTTGCCCAGCCCGCATTGCTCGAGCTCTCGGCACCTGTGAAGATCGTAGGAGATGTCCACGGTCAATACACTGACCTTATTCGGTTGTTCGAAATGTGTGGCTTTCCTCCAGCTGCCAATTACCTCTTTCTTGGCGACTATGTCGACCGTGGCAAGCAGAGCTTGGAAACCATCCTACTTCTCATGTGCTACAAACTGAAATATCCCGAGAACTTCTTTTTGCTGCGCGGCAACCACGAGTGTGCCAATGTGACTCGAGTCTACGGATTTTACGACGAGTGTAAGCGCCGCTGTAATATTAAAATTTGGAAGACTTTCGTAGATACATTCAATTGTCTTCCGATTGCCGCCATTGTTGCCGGCAAGATCTTCTGCGTGCATGGTGGCCTGTCACCAAGCCTGGCTCATATGGATGACATCCGCGGCATTGCTCGCCCTACAGATGTTCCCGACTACGGATTACTAAACGACCTTCTTTGGAGTGATCCTGCCGATATGGACGAGGATTGGGAACCCAATGAAAGAGGCGTGAGTTATTGCTTCGGCAAAAAAGTCATAATGGATTTTTTACAGCGTCATGACTTTGACCTTGTGTGTCGCGCACACATGGTAGTCGAAGATGGTTATGAGTTCTTCAGTGAGCGGATTCTGGTTACCGTATTTTCCGCCCCAAATGTAAGTTTCCATACAATCCCTTAATTCCTCCCCCCCCCTGAAGATTGATCTAATTAATCCCTCCCCTTATGTTAAACAGTATTGCGGTGAATTCGACAACTGGGGCGCAATCATGTCTGTTTCGGCCGAATTACTATGCAGTTTTGAACTATTGAAACCACTAGATTCTAGCGCCCTCAAAAACCACATAAAGAAAGGCAGAAACAAGCGGAATAGCATGTTGAACAGTCCCGTAAGCATCGTTTCCCCACCCTATTATGTCATGCAGCTCAATCGAAGAGCTGTTTTATTTACTGATTTTATCTATTCCAAATACTATGGATTTGAACTTACACATACCACAACAGCCTGCTCTCGTATCTGCTCAGAGTTATTAAACTCGGGCATTATTGGGCCATTACATTACCCCTGACATATATTAACATCTATACCGTGCTTAATTTGTGGGTTATTCAATTAATTTTCTTTTTGGTTTCAACCTCCAATCAACTCTTCATGCCCGATCCGATCTCCATCCTGGATATGCTCATGAGCTATCTGGGTATTCTTCTAGCTCAAATATCCAAAATAGAACCTATTCTAACTCATCACCTACATAAAAAGGATGACAAAGTCAACCCCATACCTTTGTCGCCTATGATGTTCCATTCTGTCCGTACACGGTTCCGGCGCCTCAATTCCTCCTTTTCTTCAACGGCTTTTACCCCAAAAGTCCATGCCTACAGGTCTACAACACTCTCGAAATGCCCGACCGTAAAAGTAGACTCTAACGACGCCTACGAACAACGTCTAGTCCCACGCGATTCTGAAATGAGCCGCGTAACTTCTGTTTGCAGCGTTAATGCCAGCCAGGATGATGAAGAAGATGATGACAACTACGACGTTCTTCCAAATTCACGCTCTAATTTTGCCGACAGTGCAGCCGAGGCGTCTCTGAATCTGTGGATTGTGGGTGCGGAGTCGATCCCTCGCGATCCCTAAATAGGTTGGTCCTGAAGTAGTGGCGCGGAACGGATTGGGGAAAATTGAGGCTGTACTCCTGGACATTCTGATGTTGAGTATTGAAAAATTATGGATATTATGGGATATGAGAATGTGCTCTTGACGTTATTTTTTCCTTATGCCATTACCTTTTTATTGCTTCGCGTTTCAGATCCCTTTATTTTATTTTCTTTTTCTAGTCCGTTCATCATTCAATCGTATTATTTCCTTTCCTATTTTTGTTTTCCGACCTGGTTCTTATTCCACCAGGTTATCTCCTTCCACCACCGAAGTGATGATGCAGACCACTTTTGCTCTTATATACCTTACTGTTCTCTTCTTGTTTGTTTTGCATATCATTCCTCTTTCTCTCCCGCCATGTTTACAACTTCATTTTATATACGCCTCCTCCACCAATTACTGCTTATCCTCCCATGTAATAACTGGTCTTAGCTTGGGTACGCAATAAATATCACTAAAATACCCCTTCTCGTCATCACTCATTTGTGTATGTTCCTAAACCTTCCCCTTTCTATCCCATTCTCAAGTTTTTTATAGATATCTATAAAAACCTACATCTTCAATTCAACTTCCCACATCATTTCCACGTTATCTGCCCGTATCCATTCTGCCTTTCTATTACTCACACCTCTTGTCTACGCGCATTCCCTGCATCAATTTCATAGTATGTATGTATCACAATCATTCAAAAACATTAGCCAGTTAGTGTTTACATTCTGTTAATCGCAAACCACATTTTACATTTACTTTAATTACTATTGCTGTTAATGGTTGCCAGTTCTAAATAAACTTAAGCGTGTGTTTTAACCCGTGGTCTTCTGAATTTGCTCTCTATGATATGGGCCCCTATCAGTATCATGTCCTTGCACTGGTTATGAATGAACCAGTCTGGGGCTAATCTCTACTTTATCTAGGTAATCTTGTTGATAGACGTAAGCTTTGCCAACAAAATTATTGAGCTTTGTCATAGTGAGGGGATATCAATTTGCCACCTCAAAAAGAGCTCTTTCATCGTCACAATTCAATTTAAAACACATCTTCTCATAAACACCGACATAATGAGTTAACTGGCATACTGTATTTACGGATTAGAAAAATTAGTGAAACAAAAAAGGAGCAAATAAAAGCTATATATGTTCTCTCATTTTCATTTTAGAGATACATATAACCCAATTAGACACAAATGAATGGATTGCTGACTGGCAGAGCTCTTTCATGAATTTAAATAATTCATTAGCAGCAGGATTGAATCGATCCAACTACAAATCATACTATAAATGAAATGAAAAGGATATTAGCATGAGAAACACCTGTGATGAAGAAAAGTTGGCAGAACTGGTAAATCCTATTCAATGAAAATACAAAATATAAAACAAAATAGAAATGAACATGATCAGATCATAATGAGGTAGCCTGATAAAGAGTATTTAGACTAAGTAGTTGAACATCAAAGATTCTCATTAATTGATAACATAACTTCGGCATGGGAGAAGGAAAACTGTCCGGGAAGAAACAAAACTACAAATGGAAATGAATATGTGGGGGTGGAAAAGGAAAAACAATGGGAACGGAAACGAAACCGAGAATTGTTGTAAGCTCCCAGTATAATAAATCAGAGATGGAGAAAACAGTGGAATAGGGCGTTAGTGAAACATGAAGGAATAAGATGTTAGGAGAATGGGACAATGAAAAGGTAACAACACAAAAATCAAAAGTTCCTGACAATGCCGAGAAACATGAAACAATATAATACCTGCACCAGGCAAGCATTTGATACGATACTTCTTCTATAATATCTGGCCACCAATAGGCCTGGGGAATGATTTCTGTTTGTGCTTTATTTACTCTCCTCACTCTGTGGGGCGGGTGCTGCAGCAGGGACATCAGGGACAGTAGCCGGAGCTCCAGGAGCAGCGGAGGCGGCCGTATCACTCCCCGAAATCAACGTAGGAACAATACGTCTCTTTTTAGCTGCAGGAACAACGACAGTTTCATCGTTCGCTTCTGTTTCCTTGTTGTCATCCTCCTTCTCCTTCTCTTTCGAGTCATCCTTCTCCGACTCACTGATGGCACCTAGATCCCGTTTCCCCAGGACGCTGCCGCTTATCGAGCTTGTGGCGCTGTGGGAAATACCGGACATTGGTGTCTGCGGTGGCGTGGTTAGTGGGAAACCGGGGTGTGGTGGTGGTGGGGCGGAGTTTATGGCTGTTACAGACGGGACGGAGCCGAGGCTTAGTGTCGGGTTATTTATGACAGTGGAGTTGGAGCCGGAGCCTGGGATTGAGCCTGAGTTTGGTGGGATGCCCCGCAGTGCAGAAAGATCGGAGGAGAGTTGGGCTAGAGATGAGGTCATTGAACCGGCAGGGCTAACGGGCCGGAGAGGAAGAATGGTCGTTGCGCTTGGGGGAGTTGGGACAGAGAAGGCTGGGCTGGGTTTTGGGATGGAGGGGGATGTTGAAATTCTATGGGGTTGGAGAGGTGTGGGAGTTGCGGAGGAGACGGCAGTTGGTATATGAGGGTGATGTGGTGCCTTTTCACTTGGGCTCAAGGTATAGACCTGGCCTAATTCTCCTGGTGAGAAAGCCAGAGTTGAGCAGAATCCGTCGGATGAGCTCATTACTAAAGTTAACCCATCGATGGACCTGATTGGATTGTTAGTATTTGAAATGAGTCCCAGAGAAATGGAGACCTCTAATTGCTTACCAAGATAAATCAGTAAATGTAGCATAGTGTAGATTGCTCACGACACATAGTGGTGTTTGCTGTTGGGTGTCATAAACCAGAACTGCATCCTGTGTTGCAACAGCGTAAACTATCCGATATGGCAGCGCGAACGCAGAGTTGGGCTCTTGTGCTGTGCCATTTTCTTCAATAGTCTTGGGTGAAGCGAGAGGATGAGAAGTGTCTGATGTAGATGTGTTAGGTGAAGGCGGGGGTTCCATTAACGGGTTGCTTGTTGGGGTATTTGTAGAAACTGCGGCATCTGGCAAGGACGGAAATGCCTCCTCACCAGATGAAGTGTCAAGCGTGATATGTCTGGTAGGTTTCGTTCCCTGCCGTAATGTATAGAAAATCGGAGAGCATCTCACTGCAACTGACGGCTTCTTTTGGCCTGGTAGGTGTGCGATTGGGGGTTTATTGAAGCCGGCACGGGTATAAATATATACAGTATTAATCACCTCCTCAGTGGGTTTTGAAGGATCGCCCTGATTCCCTTGAGAAGCTTTATATTGTCCAGCTGGCGTAAAAAGTAAGCTCCCGTCTGGTGCAAATGTCAATCGTCTGAAAAAAGAAGCGAATGTTTCATTCGCATAGATGCTGGCGTTTTTCACCCCGATGCCACCGAAAAGGATTGGGGAGGATGCCTCCAATGGCTTCACGGCGGGAAGTGGCATTGAGGGTGCAGGTGACGCTGATCGCCGCATTGATGGAGTAGAGCCAAAAGAGGAACGACGACTACGGGACACCGGGGGAGGATCCATAGGTAAGACAGTGGTCATTGGTGTTCCCGGTGTCGATGGGCCGGGCGAAGATATGGCTAAAGAATTGGTGGTCAAAGACTGTGTTCTGAGGGCGATATCAGGAGGTGCAGGGCTATGGGACGATATTCGCCGTGCGGGGAGATCCATTTTGACAAATTTTCCGTGGGATGTCAATGTGAACTGGCCGTCCTTAGTTTTCAGTGTATAAATATGCACTGATCGATCTGACGACTGCGTCGCGACAAATTCATTAAGTGGATCCCAGGCAACTCCCTGGACGTAGTGTGAATGTTCTGCGATTTGGCGAACCATTTGGCCTTATATCATCGTGTTCAAGTCAATGATTAATTCCCGGCAGTCCCCGACAGACAATGAGAGATCCTACCTGTTTGGGCGTTATATATTCGGGCAATATTGTCCATACTACCCGTTATAAAAAAGACTCCGTCTGGAGACCAAGCCAGGTCATATATTTCTGCGCCGGAAGATCTGCACATGTGTTTCACCCTCCACGTTTCTTTATCATCCGATCTATCTTCTCCCAGACCTCCATGTGATTGCAATTCTGAAGGGACCCAAAGCAGGACATTTCCATCGTCCCCAGCGGATGCTAGCATCTCACCTTCGTAGCCATTATCAGCACTAATGGTTGCAATGTGAAAGGGACGGGACGGAACCTTTAGGACTAAACCGAACAACATTAACAGCCTGTGTGTGTTTTATGAGGGTGGAAAGGTATGTGACTTTCCGCTCTTCGCCGTTGGCTTCAACTTTCCATAGCTTTGATATATATTAGTTAGAACACATGTATTTGAGGGGAGACAAGAGGGCGGCGTGAGGAATCTTATACTCGAACATTGTTATCACTATAAGATTGTGCATTGAACTTTAGCAAATATCTTTGTATGGCAATCCGATTAAGACAATATGGAACTTTACTTACTTCCCCGCTGTGACCAGTCGCCCTTTGCCATGGGGATCGAAATGTGTAGAGTAGATAGGGGCGTTGTCGTCGTGCCAGGATATAAGCAAAGGAGTAGCCTTCATGATTAGAACAGGAGGAGCTCGAGTACAGCGTCGACGCCGACAGGATAGACTCCCCACGTCTTTAAACACTGCTGCCGCTGCTAATATCAATGCTAGTAAAGGTGGCCCGAAATGCCTGTCTGCATCGATGGATGGAGGTCAAAAATGGGGATAGCTAGCTATTGCCGGAGGCACAAATTGTGATAGTCTTGGGTAAGAGTAGGAGCAGGTGGTAGTAGAGCGGGAGAAGGAAATAGGGCGTAAGACAGCAGAGGTAGAATTACAATAGGCGTGTAGAGGGTGCGTATAGAATAGAGCAGTTAATGGAAGCGGAGTGGACATCGGGTGGCGGTTGACATAGCGTAAGAGGTGAGAGTTGAAGTTGACCGTCAAAGTCAGGTGTTTCGTTATTTGCTTCAAACAAACGAATTATTCACAGATCTAGTTTAGCCTATGCATAGTTACCTAACTAGTTATTTACATATCAATCCACAAAAAATTGATTCTTCTCTTTCTGACATGTTTAAATCAAACTATGATTAACCACTTTTTTTTATTTTTATTATTTTAATTTTAATTTTTATTTTTATTTTTTTTTTTGAAAGTAACATACCATTTGTCTGATAAGTTCCTCTGTCTAATTTATGCCCTTTGTTGTCTAGTTCAGAACCACATAACTACCCAACTGTAAGTTTCTCGTCCATGGATATCAACTCGTTTCTCGCGTCATTTTCTCCAGTCTATGACATAGATCATCTTCTCCTGTCGATTCTTACCAGCCCTAAAGGTGACCTGACTTGCATTACTTTTGACTTCGACTTCATACACCATCCACTTAATGCCAGTCGCATGCTACGGAGTACGTAAGCCGTTCGTTCCTTTCCCTCATTCCGCGGAGTGGACTAAGTATTTAGTGGATCACCCCCCCATAGGTCAACATCCAGTTTTCATATCGAGAATCCGCCGGCCTAGCTAGGCGGGTTACATTTGATATCTTTATTGTGTTATCAACCAGCTATGCATGATCTATCAAAGACCACCTGCCTTTTACCTTCTCATAAATGATGATAGGCCCCAAAGCGCCCAATCGATTTGTCAAGCCGAATGTCAAATGAGGCCGAAAGATTGGCGGATCCGTTCAACCAGCTGCAGGTGTCTTTGTCCCATGGGAAGTATTTTAAGTATCCGAGTCAGAGCCGAAATCTTGAGAGCACAACGCCTCAATTGAATTTTTCTTTCCTTTTTTTTGTGTGTGTTTGTTTTTAAGATATACACAAATCGGTTTGTAATTAGGTGATAAATTTGCGGTTAAAATAATTATACATCTGATGCAACAGATAAATATGCTAGAATCAGTCCAATCTACTGGGTGGCTGAAAGGTAAATAAAATGACTATCAAGAGGTACCCAATCGTGAACCATACAACAGCCAATCCTGTCTCCATTTGGAGAAGCAAATTGGATGTGACTCCTGATTTCAACACTCCACACATGGAAGGATATACTCATTCATTGGTGTGGCATTTATCCTTCAAAGAGACGCTTATTATAAAGATTCGCTCTCTTATTTAAGCCGCATCAAGCAAGATATTTTGCAATCGTGTCGCCAAACCACCCACTAAGCTTCTCTCGCCGCTTAACACGGGCTGAATTCTCAGCCTTCAGAACTCCCCCAACCTCTTGCATATATATCCCCTGCTGAGCCCTCTTTTGATGTAATACCTGCAACTCGAGCTCCCTTTCATGCGGTGTCATATCTTTGAGTGGCTTTGAGAATTTAGTGTTGCCGGGGATCTTCTCGCCACCTGGGATTTCACGATCTGAGTTAGTCGACTTGGAGGCAACTTCCGGTGTTGTTGTTATTGTTGTGTTGGTGGTAGGGTCTGCAGATTGAGATATAGATTGGATATTTGGTTTGAAGAGGGATTGCGGTGGTGGCGGTTCCAGGCCAGCAGATTTGGCTTCCTTCACGCGATGTTCATAGTCTAGCATCTGGTGAAATAGTTTATCCGCATGCATCTGGATACGTTCTTCTTCATCCGAATCATATTCGAAAGAAGACGCATACCCTAGGGCTTGAAGGAATTTCTAGTAGTGGTCGAAAAGCCATCAGTATTGTAAATAACATATGTAAATCTGACAGTTTTCTGAGATCCCAAAAACCCACCAAAGGAAGAACATACAATCTGCATAGTATAACATCTTGAGAATTTGGAATTCTTCTCACTGCACATGGTTGCTCGTTCTTTTACTGTCCCCGATTTGAAACACATTGACAAATTCAACTGTTCTTCCGCGCAATTCTCCAACGCCGCCACGTTCAAAGCCTCTTTCCGCTTCTTAGATTGATCAATCACCCTTTCTGCTGGTGACATACTGGATCCCTCCAGAACCTCAACGGATTTATAATCCTTCCAGAGGTGTGCATAGCGGCCATCGGGGAAAAGAGAAGCGGATGGAACGGATGGTTTATCGGAAGGCATGGTGCATTCATTGGCGACCGCAGGTTGGGGATAGCTTGGTTTCTTTTCTTCTTGAGGTTGGACGGTCGTAAGGTTATATCCTGCAGGAGTTTCTTGCTTCAGGAAGTCTTTTAGAGAGGGGTCAAGGTTCTTGGTGGGATCACTCTCAACCGAGTTGCCCCAAAACCAACCCATCACGAAAGGCGGAGAGTTTTTAGTATCCAGCAGTTGGAGTTATGTAGTTATATGGTTATTTCACCTTCCAACTGACTGTTTAGCATCCGAAGCAATTCAATGGTAAGGTAGTATGTTCTTTTTCGGGGACAACTTTCTTCTCACAATGATATATCCAGTAGATATCCAGAGCGTCTCTCTATCATTTATTTTTGGACCACTCTGAGAAGTCTTTTTTGGCTCCGATAACGGCAAATTCTTCTACTTTTCCCTACGTCACATGACATTGATAACATCGATGGATTATCTGTGGGATGGTTGGTCTTCCATTGGTGGGAGGACTGGCCAGCTAACTGATATACGCGTACATCACGTGAGGTGGTGCGGCTACCGGGCGGTCATGCCCAACATTATGCTCTTCGTCGCGTCGAAACACCATCGCGTATTGACACCTTGCTCAACAAGGGACTCAAGGGAGCCCCAAATGCAGTGATGGCTTCAAGTACGATTAGAATTAGCTACCCCTTAGATGGATAGCATCAAATGCTAACTTGGGGATTGAACAGATCGGGAAGAACGGCGGTTGATGCGCCAGCGTGGAGCCGGGTATGCTCTCTTAATTTACGCCTTTACCATTGCCAAACGAAAATGAAAAAGAAAAGAAAAGAAACCCAGAAGCTAATAGAACATCAATTGGGTGTCTAGGAATCGCATAGCTAAAGATGTCGACTTTGGTTTTGGTTTCTCGTTCAGTACTCCCAAACTACAACGCCCAACCCCGCCAGCTTCAACAGCACTGCCAGAGCCCAACATCTCACCTCCGAAAAGATCCTCCTCACGCATGAGTACAACACCAAATCAAAGGCGTCTGACTTCTCCGCATTTAACCCGACGAACCCCCACCAGATCACAAAATCCGTCTTCTAGCAGAAACATCCAGGGTAGCGTGAGAAACTCCAGCCCACGTAAACCATCGGTATTTGATATCCCGCCGGATGATGAACCAGATCAAGGAAGAGAGAATAAAAGAAGGCGACTTGCAGCATTTGAGCCAATTTCGGAGGATGCGGTGCTGAGTAGGATGAGTGTACATGGAAATGGTATTACAACGACAGGAACCTCCGCGCAACCTGTGCCCGATGTACCACTCAGACCGGATACAGTTCCGCGAGAACCTGGTCAAGGGGAATCTGGGAACGGAACTCGTGAGCCTTCAGCCCAACGCGATGCGGGAAAACATGAATCTCATCGGGCTTTAGAGGACGAGGTCGAAACACTAACTCGAAAGCCCTCCGGTCTTACTACCAGTGTATTACAAGAAGGGAGATCCCAACCCTTTAAGCCAAGCCCTCAACGTAAACGAAAGAAAAGAAAATCGGTTGTTCAGGGTCCCAAGAAGCCCAAGAGATCCTCCGTTACTGTTAGCCAGCTAAGACAAGAGACCCTGCAAGAGCCTGAACCTGAACCTGAACCTCCACTTGTATCAGGATCAGGGCCAGATATAGAGCAAGAATCAGAGCAAGGGCTCGAACATGCACCTGCACACGAACCCGAACAGGAACCGGAGACAGAGCTACAAAACAATGATGTGGAATCAAGAGATGTGGATGAACCGACTGAAGGGTTTACTAGGCCACCAAAACGCAAGCCGAAAAAGAGGAAATATATTCCAAAAATGCCCACTAAACACGAGCGTCGCGTTCCTCTTTTTCACAATGAAACTGAAGAGCAACAAATTGAGGAGCATAATCATGGCTCAGAAGAACTAAATGTGAACCATGCAGAGAGAGGAAACGAAGTTGAAAATAGAGGAAACGAGGAGCATTCACACGAACACTCCACTTCACCCCAACCAACGACAAAATCAAAACGAATACCCGGTCGTTCAGCCAAAGGCCCCCGCCAGCAGTCACAGCAACAAGAAGATCACGAAGATGCGGAAGAAAATGCAGATGTGGACCGCGCCCAGTCGAGACCATCCAAGAAGAAACAACGCAAAATATGGAGGCCCGCGGAGGAAGAGAACACGGGGGCCGATGGTGAGCCAATATCTCGCGGAGAAACCGTTCCTATTATCGTCCACCGTTTCGCAAGTCTTTCAGCTCTCCAGTGTATTTCAGGCGATGTAGAAGATCCTTCAATTGAAGCTACTCAACCGGACGACCAATCTGTTGGTCAAAAATATCCAAGTCGTAGCGAAGTCAATCCAGCAGACGTCCTGGGCCAGATCTCCCGTGAAATTCTCGAAAAGACAATCTCAACCCTTGAAAACGGCATCGCGCAGGAGTCGAATGCGCCGCGGCGAGCGGAGTGGATGCGTAAGCGAAAGGCAGTTGAACTGTTTGGCATTGAGCTTGAGCAGCGACTTTTTGAAATGAGTGAACTTCTGGACAGCAACTTCGTGCTATCCGCTCGCCTCAAGAAGCAGAAGAAGGATATGGCTTATCTTAGGAATCGTTTAGTGGAGTTGCGGAAAGAGAGGGGCAAAGTTGCGCTGCGTATCGACGAGGTACGGAGGAAGTGTATAGAGGATGAAAGGATAAAAACGGTATGCACCTGTTCCTTTTCTTCCTCGTTTTCTTTTTCTGCGGGATTGAGTAGAGAGGTTTTCTTTAGCTAACCGCCGTTCAATAAGGAGCATGACAATCTTAATAATTCCCTGTACGACCTCCAACTTGCGATCGACCGTGGTGGCAAATTTGACGACGAGCAAATCGTGGACCCGGCTGTTGGCCTTGATTTTCTTCTCCGCACAGTCGCGCAGGATGTCAGTTCCGCCGCATCAGGATCCCATGGCGGTATCTTGAATCAAATCAGACACTTCAACAGCCAACTCGAGCGCACAGCTGCTCTGTTGGAATAGCCAATGCAGGCATTTGTGTTACACTTCTTTATTGTACAGTACATAGCACATGTTCTAGATATGTGTTCCGATGCTTTTACTCTTTTTTCTTTTTTTTTAGGCGAGATATACCCTGACGAGGTTCACTTGAGGCATATATAACGGTTAATTGGATGGAGTTTTAGTCTCTTGTTTATTTTCCCCGAAGTTCGTGATTTAGCAATTGTTGGTGGACTTTTCCAACACTGTCCAGATGCATTCAACTTTCATGCTTTCATGAGGAAATACCAAGTGTTGGTCATTCGTCAAGCCTTTCTATTATTAACCTTAACATACTCGAGTAAGTCATCTACCATATTTCTACGGAGGTCGGTTTCAAAAGTTTCGTTCAAGCACTAAAAACGCCACAACTGCCGCTAGGATTTTATACTGTAATTCATATGTAATATCCCATCTATCATTTTCTTTGGTTTCTTGCTAATCTATCTCATAGCTTAACCCTGTCTACAAATCTACCAATAATCTGCCTACCTACTTGCCTGCCTATTTTCTTATCTATCTACCTACTAGATCCGTCCCTCTTTATATTCATTACCACCTTCAAGCTGTATAATCTTCTGAACATGGACAGGAATCCTCTCAATCCATGTCTGGATATTTGACTGTGGCAGCTCTTTCCATGCCTGCTCCCATGCCTCAATTGCCTCTTTTCAAGTCTTTGGAGCCCTCTTCTGAGTTGTTTTTCACTTCATCCATGGCCATGCAGCTTCAATTGCATTCAAATCAGGTGAGTTTGCACCCCAGAGTAGCTGCTGAACATCCTGAGCTTTATAGATATGTTGCTGAATGTAATGGCTATGAGCAGGTGCCCTATCCTCTTGTACAAGAGTATTTGGATGAGATTTTGCACACTCTTTTGCAAAGGGTAGTAGCTTTGGTATAAGGATTTTTCACTGATATCAATACCAATCAATTCCTTTACCCTTACTGTGAGAAAGCTTGCCATTCTTTACATTCCATCTCCATGTCAGTTTGGCACCTGGTAATTGGTGAAGACTGAGTCTTGCTGTACCAGTATTCAACTGCCACTGCTCCTTCATAATTGACTCTATTTTCATATTCATTGCTGTAATATTTCTTTCTGACTCTTTTTTTTTTCAGTGGCAGTTTCAGGGCCCCAGCAATGACATGGACCTTTTTTATCATATGAAAAGCACCTCCAAAACATGATTTCAGAGGATCCCTTCCATCACTTGTGAATACAGCTTCAATTGAATTGTTCCTGCAGTGTACACCAAATTCAATACCCTCCCTGGCGGTGAAGAAGAACAACAGATGTCTCATCTGATCATATTATATTTTTTCAGTCCTCTAAGGTCCAGTGTGCATGCTCAAGACACCACTGAAGTCATTCCTGTCTCATTTTCTTTGTAAGACCTGGTTTCCATGTCAGCTTGATCTTGTGAAGACCTGCTTTTTTCAGGATACACCATATTGTGCTTGGAGATATTTCCATTTCCTCTTGGCTGAGTTCACCAGCAATATCAGCACAAGATCACTCTCTTTCATATCAATCTCAGTGTACCTTCATAAGGACTTGCTCATGAATAGGGGCCTGCTTCCCAGGTCACCCTGAGCACAGTGCATCTTTTACTCATTCATCACAGATAATAAGATAGGGAAGCTCTGGATTGAAACTGCATTCTTGAGCAGTTTTATATATGCAATTGATTGTTTGAACAGGGAGATTAGTGATATTACTAATCTCTTTTGTGATTTTATCACCAAAGGGGGATTTAAGTGCAACAACTAGAGCGCGAGTTGATATATCAGTATTAGGAGCCATATTTAACAGATAATAGAGAGAAAAGTTTAACCCATTTCTTAATGCAGGATCCCCCTCTATTTAAAATGAGGAGTAGTTTTATACTCATATGAGTGTTTGCTGTATTTCAGCTAGTTATTTAGTGGTGTAGATAGTGTCTTGGCTGAATGAAACTTTTGAGACCGACCTCCGTACAATAAGCTGCCTTTATCATCAAGATAAAACCCAGTTGGTTACATGAGCACTATCTATGAGCGGCTCATATATTTCCTCCTCTCAAAATGGACCCTGTACTTGGCACCTGATATTATAATTTTATGTCTGGGAAGGCCACGGTCAAAAGGGTTTGATAGCTTTCGTAGGGAATATTTCATGAGTTTGGGTATTCAGATAGTCATAATATAAGAAAAGAGTTCTTTACAGAACATTTTGTCCCCTTCATTTTGAATCACCCCAGCCCCGAAAGGTTCTCAAAAGCTCCTCGTTGGCCTTATCATATATATTGACCCTTTGTCTGCGATCGGACTCTTGTGCTATCCGTTGATTATACTAGACGCTGCGCCTCTGGTTCTCTCCAATATTTGTTGGGAGCAAGGCCTATTAGAACACTGGGCCGAAAAACGCCATCAGCACTCTGGTTTTGATCCAGCTCGCCGGTCTGGCCAACACGTAACGGTAGTTTGGGATCCAGCAGAAGTTGAACTCAATTTCGTTCCTACGCTCAAAATTCTAAATCCTACAAAGTCTGAGACCTAAACCAAATAATACGGCATAGTCTGCTTACAGTATTACAATCATAGAACCATTTTCCATCAGTTCTATAATATGTGTTTTTGATGTGTTCAATTCGGGCGGTTTGAGGAACATATAAAATTTATGTCCACGAGAGGGTTGAACTTGGAAAGTAATTTACACGCAAAAGAAACACGCGTAAGAAACAGACGCCTGCGAAACATGGGTATAAAGACTACAGAAGGGGTATTATTGTTTACCTTTAGTTAAAGGGTAAGTGGATAAATACATTCAAAAGGCTGAAAAAGGAGGAGCAGGGGATGCCTCAAAAGTCAGTATCCAACCCTGAAGACAAAGTCAAGAAATTTAGATGGAGGCAAGTAACAGTTTCTTTGAGACAAACTTAACAGATTGAATTCAAAAGTTCCAGTTCCAACCATTGCCAAGGTCATGATAGTAGCGGTCGAACCGATACGAAAGTGAGGAGATGATGCAATTCTCGGAAAGGAAAGACTCAGTCCACCAGAGGCTATCCAGCGACGCATAATTATATCGTAGACACAACCTCTTCGCGTCGTGATACTATTCCCAAGGGGAGTCGAACGAATGTTGTTTCCGGGACCATCAATCCAGATGCACCCGCATAGAAGGCTGCAAGGGCACATATAAAGGCAAAGCCACCTCCAGCTTTGTTTACTCGCGAGGCGCTATCCGGATGACTGGTCTTAATGAACTGGGC